>NW_025767698.1:0-180662 GCF_003918875.1 Haliotis rubra
ACCACTGACTACCAATGCTACCTTCTAGCCGCAAAATATTAACGCCCGCCTACTACCACCTACCACGCTACTACCACTACCAATGCAACTACATTAAATCTATCCTGCTACGACCGCGCTGCCGCCACCACTACTGTTGGTATTGCTGCTACTACCACCACAACTACTGATACTGCGATACAATGTCTCCTTCCTGAAGACCATACTCACCGGGCGGGTGGTGGTTTGAATCACGAACGCGTCACAAAAGACGATTTAAAATACGGTACTTCTTGGTCCCTACGGCGCTCGGCGGTATTAGAACGGCAGGTTAGTCAGCTGGGAATTGACCTGTATTAAAGTGGGGTATTCATGTGCTTCACTGCGGCATGGTATCTCAATTGGAAATTTCGCGCTGCCTTTAACAAATTCTAAGGCTAGGTACAAACAGCCATTACCGTATACACGCATGCACGTCGTGTATGGGCAAGAATATTTACCAGAAGCACGACGAGCCAATCTTTTCATGCCCTCACCGCTAATTGCTGCGTTAAGACCACCAAATGCACCAGCGCAGAAAGCGCCAAAGTGCTGATTTTTATTCAAATTGTTTCACTGTTAACACGTTTGTCGTTTATCACGTTTACATCATAAGGCTAAATGGAGATGTTGGCGAGACGACGCCTCAATTACGATCAATCCTTAGCTGCAAAGGGTGTGTCGATTGTTAAGCCATAAATCAAACAAACTGGCTACGATATACATACAATGGGTGATGCGAATCTCGAATACGGATTATCAGAGTACCTGTATGACAACGATAGCAGAAGGTTGCCATCATCACCGACATTGATTACTAACTGACCTGAGTGACATTGCTGAAGTGATTAATGAAATATGCTGTGCACATAGTCACTTGAATTCACAAACAATAACGAGTGGTTCTGCGGGCAAAGGTATCTTGGGAATGCGTGCGTAACGCTGATGTCTGTAATAGTGTTTACAGAGCGGATCCTAACTTGTAGCGTTGCGGCTAAGCTGCCTCACCTGGTCATGCAGTGCGGCGGTGACGCTTGCCGGAGCGGCGGTCTTAGTGATATGGAAGAGATGTCGTGATATATGGAGACGACAACAGGAATATCGTCTATCTTCTTTTCGACCTATATTGCAGATGTTTAAACATCCTGCGTTTGCGGCTATTTGATCGTCATCTGTATCGTTGGGGAAGTCCCACGAGTAGTTGGAAACTGAAGAGAGTGGTTTCTCCTTAATTACGGTAGTTGTCGTGAACGCAGCAGTAGTAATGGTAGTCGTAATAATTGGCGAATTGGTTGCAGCAGCAGTAGTGACGTGCCTGGCAACAATGGGTTGCTGGCGGCGGCAGTAGTAGTAGTGGTAGTAGGTAAAGTAGCAGCCGTTGTAGTAGTAGCAATACGTTGCTTGGTAGCGGTAGTAGTAAAGTAAACAGCAATTGGTGAGTAGTAGTAGTAGTGGCGATGATGGTGGTAGTGGCGGAACTGAGTAGCAGATCTATTGTATATTAAAGCAGTAGTAGTTATATGCTTGGTTGGCTGGTGGTGACGGATTTATTGGTGGTGGTTGAATTGTTGCAGGTGGTAGGTTTGGTACATTATTTGTCGGTTGAAAACACCTGAAAATAGTTGCATAGCTGAGTCACAATCTTCATTGACACAGGCCGCGATAAAGAAATTTCTCCGTACACTTCGTCTGAAACGATAAAGCGAAGGTTCGGGCCTAGATGGTCTGGGTTGCAGCATCTATAGAGTGTATCCCAGATGGTGTAATATCGACTTTACAGGAGGTTATCAATACACCATCGATGATTCCCATGTCATGAAATATTGGTGGGCATAATGCAAAACACCGATATTCCCTGGATGATCTTCCAACATTCAGTTTCAAGGCCGTGTCGTACGTGGTGGTGGTGGGTTTGGTTTAACCGTATTCCTTAATGCAATGATAGGGACGCAGATTATCAATGCCAAATTTCGGTGGGCTGGCGCATTTTAAGCAGGAATGATACCCGGGTTCGATTCCCCGTGGGTGAATATTATTGAAGCCACGTTCCTGGTGACAGAGAACGAAGACACCTCCGACCGATATCAGACAATGATATCACGCCATGGTATAATTCAGTCCTGTTTCAGCGCATCTACCACTTAAAACGTTTGAAAAGTTCTTACCGGCGGTCGATGGGTTTGGTCAGAGTCGTATTACGGTTGTTCGAAGACGAACATACGGTGCGTGTTCCGGCGAATGGTAACTCAACAGATTTCAGCAGGTGCCGTTTATGCAGGAAACTTCCACTTCTGTCAACGTTCATTTAATCAGTAGCATCTCTCTATCTACGATAGACGACATCATTGCGGCGGTGAGTCTGGTTGATTTGACCGCGGAATCCTGTCACATGCCGTGTAATGCGGCTTATGCCATCTATTGACTGGAGAGATGATGTCTGATGATGAAAATGATGACCTCTGATGGTAGCAATCCTGTTTCTAGTGTCGTTGCCAGACTTTCATTAGTCATCAATTAATATATCTCAGACGATCAAATTACAGCATCGACTGATATATAAGGCCAGCCAGAACCTAGTTTCAGTCAATACGGTGGTTCAAGAGCTATAGTTTGCTGTCGATGAATGAATATCAAATGATTATGTAAAACATCATACTGGTTCGGTATGACCAGCTAATGCACCTGTATACTCATATATGGTATAACATTAAACCTGCATTGTTCAAGTGGAAATGTTCACGAGGTATTATATGCGGCTTAATACCCATAGCTAAGGTGTATGTATACATTAACACAGGCGTTCGTGGACATATTTACGAGTATACCCCATATACTTTACCAATATCTGAGTTGCTATGCACATTAACACAGACGTTCGTGGACATATCGCGGTATATGCATATGCCAATATCTAGGTGTATACATCAACGGGCGTTGGACATATATGAGTGCCGTATATTCATACGCCCATATAGCTAGGTTGTGCATTAACGCTGGCGTTCGTGGATTTTTACAGTATATGCATATACTACACTTATAGATTAGGTGTATGCGCATTAACACTGGCGTTCGTGGACGTATCTACTGGTATATGCTGCGCATACGGCAGCGAAGAGCTTTGCGTGATTCCGAAGTGTTTACGTTGTAATGCGTATGCTCTGCCGCAATGGGATATACATGAATTCAACAGCGCATCATTCGATGAACAAATAGCATACGTTCGTGGAAATATGAAATAATAAGGAAGATTGCCTTATACTTTCATATCAGTATCTGTCCGCTCCTGGTTCGGGAATGCTCTTGGTGTATATATACTTGGCCTATGTTAGTGTATCGGTACGTCAAACTTGAATACTTTGTTTGTAGTTTCACAGCAGGAACAGTGGCGTACCACTCGATTCCTGATTGGCTGAGCTCATCAAAATAGCGCCAAGTGACGGTTTAAGGACCGCTAATTAAAGTGACCGATTCGCGTATTGCGACTACAGCAGAACTCGTTGACCCTATTGTTTGTAAAACCAACTATGTCGGACATCGCGGCAGTTTCCTATCGAAGCAGCATCTTTAATTTGTTGAAAGAGCTAAAGCGAATGGTTTGAAGAAGAATTTTCAGCGGCCTAATCCCGATTTGAGAAAACTACGAAGCTGGAAAATCCGTCAACAGCATAAAGCGGCATTCATATTCAAAGCGGGTCCAGATCTACATTATTGACGACGTCGACCCTTTGCGTCGGCACGATACTAACCGGTCGCGTCCGTCCCAGCCGTAACGGCCCGATCCGCTTCCGCTTCCGTATCACCGCAAAGCATTGGCATTATGGTCTTTCAGGAATTGGGAATAGTAGGACGGTTATCAACGGTATTTCGTGAATTAAGTTACAGCGAGCGACTTGGCAACGGAGTTCAGCTTTGTTGGGCGCGTCTGGCTAACCATACAGAGGGAATAAATAATTCGGCAGGGAAAAATCAGGCCAACTGTACTTTTCCTGGTACCGGCTGTATTTTTATATTTATGCGCGCATTTACAATACCGAAGCAATACGGTTCCTGATATAGCATTTATGCTGTTGAAAATATATTATTTCGGAACCATTACACCACAACCCTGTCCGTCCAACGGGACGATTCAAAGGCGATTTCCAGGGAAAAAGATACCTTTTGCCTTACGTAATTTCTTACCGCGCAAACAGTTCGGTTTAAAACGCTTATCGATTCGTGCCTGAATGAATAAAGCTACTCTGTTTTGAATGTTTTGATTCGCATCGTTGATTTAAGACCACTTGTAATGTTGAAATTGTAGTCTTAAATCAACGATAGGGACCGCAAAAATTAAGCACGGTACGGCATAATATCGATCTATGGCGCTTTTGTCGTTGGTTTCCTGTAAATGCATACGCTCCGTACATGTTCTTTTATTGCATGTTATTTGCCAGCCAGAATTTTCCATGGAACAATTTACTTGTACTTGAATGGCGGCTGCATACTAGTATACTGACATGAAGTACTAATTTATGAAGTTTAGTGGTATTCTGTCTGGCATGGTGACATTCAATAACAAGGCTCTTGGTGTGTAATGTTTTCCTCTTTAACAATACCTGTAGCAATTTTCCAAGAATCTGTATCAGAAAAACGTCTGCCTCCACGTCATATTGGTATCTATAGGATGAACAACGTTGTAGATTACAAAGATCATAGAGAAACATAAGTTCTTGAACATATACTTACCCGTAGTATATGGAATTATGCATATTCCTGAACATTACCAGGTTTCCCTGCATGTAAGCATCCTGGTACCTTACTTATAATCGATGTATATGGGTCGTACTATACCGTCATTTATGGGTGTGTTAATGCTCTACTAACACTGAAGCGTTGGGATGAGTTGGGAGGGGCGTGATGGCACCATACCACTTTGCCATTTGCATAAAATAATCTGCATTTCAGCCACTAGGGGCATGGCCTTTAGTGAATTCATCACGCAGAATTTCTGCGGCATGTAGTACTGAAGCAGTTGAATGTGTATGAGTACCAAATAAAATTTCAAGTAGAGTGTATCACTAAAAATAATAAAACTTGTTTTGACTAGTACGAGAATTCTATGATGACATATAGACTATATAGTCAGTAATATATGTGAGAAATATCTATTTCTTTAAAGACAAGACAGTGTGATCCAAAGGCATTCGAAAATGAGAATGTACATGTAACAAGGTGTCCTTATCTTCATCTCTTTATCATTTTATCGCTGAGAATTTACGGCATCATCTGTAGAGACAAACAGGCAGGGCATGGGACCTTCATCAGGCAAACATGATTTTAATATAGCGGGGATTGCAGTTACCATCCATTAAATAACAGACTCAGTAGTATGTGTTATGGATTTATATTGGCATTGCCACCTAAGATTTACGGTGAAAAGAGTGTGTTTCTTTTACGAATCCAAGAAGTCAGGATTTTTCGTATAGGTGAAATGCTTCATGGTCGGTGGAGAAGTGACATTTGAAACCGTTGTGGAAACAGATTGTGATGAATTGTATGGTGGAGGCGTGTTGCTTTTTGAATCGCAGAAGTCAACTGGTTTAATTCATCGAAAGAAGCATCAGTGCGCTTCGGTAGGTGGAGCGTTGTTTGAGACGTTGTATAAAGAGTTGTAATGAATTTAGGCCACTTAAATACAGTATAGTTAAAATGGAAATATTTCATGAGTGACACTACGTGAAGGCTCAATTAATAAAAGACGAATTCAGCCGGAGGAAATGTTACAGTTATATTTCAGTTAGATTGGAGCTATGTGAACTTTAGTATGTCTGGTAGAACGTTCTCCATAATTTGTTTGAGGAATTGAAACATAACGTGACGTGACTAATAATGGATGTAGTCGACTGTTTGTACTAATAGTCTGAACTTTGGTAGAGGTTTATTGGTAGACATGTGGAGGGACATTTCGAAATTTGATGCATCTGATTACAAAGGTGATGTCGATTAATTCCCTATTTTGGCTTGTACAAATGGTTTCCCAATTGTTTCAACAAAAGGAATTTGCATGTGTTTATAACGTAATATTATATTGATTGGGGCAGAATTGCTGACGCGCATTTTCGGTAGTACTAATTTCATGTGATTCCGCCGACACATGCTCTGTCATCGTATCGCAGATTTGACAATCACTTTCGTTAATGGTCCAGACTCGATTTGTTTACAAACAACATCGTATAGCTTCTGTAATACTTCGCGAACAATTTTATACTCTCGCGCTTGATATAATTCTGTTTATTTAATCAACTAACAAACGGGACCCTTATCCGTTAGTTGGCAGTGGATTTAGAGCGATCCGCCAGAGCGGAAGGTCGCCTTCTGACGCATCTTGCAAGGGCGATTAAAATAGCGGTGCTGGTCTCTCTGTCCTGGCGTTTCGGCATTAATGGGTAGAACGGGGACTGGCGTTAAACCAGATGATACCTGTCTGGGTGGTGTTGGCGCTGCCTGCGGCATGTGGTATCTAGGTCAGACTAGCATTATAAAACCGAAACTTGAACAGGTACTAGCAATGGCGTACATACCGCGTACGTCGTCGCCAGGCGAAATATTCTCCAAGCACGACTTTAAACCACTACACCTCACCTCACCTCGTAATAGGCGGTTGACAGTTTTGGAGGACGTTTAGGAACTTGGCAATGGTATCATATATGGGTTACGATCAACCCAAACAGTTAGTAGAGGTGACTAACGGTTCGATCTCGCTGGCTTGGTTGACACATGTCACTGTATCCCTATTGCGTAGATCGCTTCTTACTCACATGAATTGTTGATCACTGGATTGTCTGGTCAGATGAATCGTTTCCGCTTGCGAGCTTGGCTGAAACCGTTGTTGGCAACAAACAAAACAAACGTGTTTTAGCTTCAGTCTGGGCTGGTACAGGCTGGCCGCACTGAACCTGCGTACGTCGTCGCTATGAGCGAAATATTCTCAAACACGACGTTAAGCCAAGTTCTTATGAATGTAGGGGTTTTGTCGTTTCTGTTGGCTATTTACTCGCCACTGAGACACATTGCGAGGCGGTGACGCTGACATCCGACAATACAGTATACTGATTGTTGTTTGTTACCTACATCGGCAGCGCAGGTCATTTTGTTTAAACACCAATAATCTGTCAGAAGATTTATAGACGTTTGATAGACGTTCAGGGAACATACCTGCTACCACTAAATATTGATAGTTTCCACGATTAAACTGATCAAAAGCTGTTACCATGTACTAACCTCTCTCATGACCGGTTGAAGACTCAACAAGCTGGGCACGGTTGGGTAAACCCTACTGGTTAAAACGTTCGCTCGTACCAGGGTTGATTTGCGCAATTTAATAGAGTTGAAGCCATTTCACGGTATCCCCTATTTAACTGATAATGATGGAATTTTGCTGGAATGCTACAGTCGGCGTAAAACTAAACTCGATATGCTCAACAAGCTGGGGTCGAAGTCTTGATCGGATATTTTCAAGATTCATTACTTCTTGTATACGGCATCTCGTTTTGTGAAACGATTGGATCATCTGGTAACCCAGGTGATGCTTGGGTCATCCTATCATGGTATTGAACATTAAAACAGTAACATTAAACTTCTGTGACGTTACAGGGTCGCTGGAAGGGCGGTGCGGACCGAATACATTATATTTGAGAATAATCAAACATTCTCATCGCCATGCGACGTATGACTGAACCATATGAGGGAGATGACTAAACTTGCAAATTAACACCATTTGGCGTACGTACGAAACAACAGCCTTTGGTTGTTTACAGTCCACAACCACAAGGAGAGGTTGCTGAAATGCGAGGGGTGGTTTAGAGCCGTAACTTTACTGAAGGTATAGTCCCCAAATATAACGTATTGCGAGATAATCGTACAAAATCACCGCGGGCATAACCAGTTGTTTGATTGGGTTTACAATGTGAAAGAGCAATATTTAAAATGTTTTACATTATACATATAGAGTTCCGAGCTTAGGATCAGTGACAAAATTATATTCGATAGAAATTCCGTATTTTGACTTGTAGCATATGTCCACGTTTCTGCAGACGACGCTTGTCGCCTTTGAATCTGGCCCCAGTGGAGCAGGATACACTAAACGTTCAGAATACCGTTAACATGCTGTTTCGCAGCGATCCTAATTCGTTTATTATATGAATTGAATAGTATGATGATAAAGGATAGGTTTAAAGAGCAGCAGTCCACATTTATTTCTTAAATGCTACAAGCTTCCTTTCCATATTATTATCCATTTTACGTCCAATATCGGAGAACTGTTACGTCTTCTATGATGTTGAGTTTACAAAGTAAACTGATTGGCAAAAGAAAATACAGTGGAATGTCCGTCGGCGACTTTAATCCGGCAAGTTGTCAACTTCGGCGATATTTATTCATCGCTAGTGCAATTTATCATGTATAACCTCTGCAATCCGGCTATTGTTCGGATCTCAAGCATTGATCCCGCCAGATGTGGGTTTAGCCTTAATCAACGCTATCTAATCCGGCGCGTGGGTGAGGATTCGGCTGGATATTAATATTGTCACCAATTAATCTTGCGTTGCAACTAAACTCTCTGTCAAAAGAAAACTGACCCTGGCTCCTCAGATATGAAAAATTCGTTTGAATTGAAGTTATTGCTTCAAACTAAATTTTATTCGAATGTATTGAGAGTATTACATAATTAATGAATTACCATCAAACAACTGGAACATTTTGCGCCCAGTATATTTGCTTCCTTTATTCAATTACAACCGCCGAAATGACCTCGCTTCGGTGACTTTACTTTTAACTGTAAATCAATGGCGTTATTGTACTTCAAAGCCCATGCTTCGCCATTTATATTCGTTGTTGCCAGCTGTTGTTAAAATACCACGATTGGTGCTGCCGACCGAAATATCGCCATTGGTCGTGTTCGAAGCCGGAGAAAGTTTAGGAACTGTTGCGGCAATGTTCACAAAACGGCGATATCCCGACTTTTAAGACGCGCAACGGCTTCAATTTGATAACGATCGCCGAGAGTGGAAGGCCAGAATGCGACACTTCGGGATCCGGTACATCCGGGTCCATCCTGCCGTAATCGGCATTCAAGCGGCGCGATACCGGGTTTGAGGAGGTCGTAGAAGCTCAAACGATTAGGAACCGTCTGAAAGAAGCGGGTTTACAGTACCTGTAGACCCAGTTGTTGGACCATAACCTTTACCCTATCCCGAGCACCGACGACAAGGTGGTGCTTTCTTAATAAGGATACGGACTTCCCCACAAAACTGGAGCGAATCTGGTTTTAGTGAATGCGTTTTCTTTTGCGGCGTCGGCAGGGAACGGCGTCTGTATGGAGACGTCATAAACGTTTACGCCATCCGTCCGACAGATTTGGACGGTTGGCAGGAGAAAGCGTATGGTTTTGGGAACCATCTATACAATAGAAATCAGACTTGTTGAATTGAACGGGAGCCTGACGTGGCAATTACATCAACCACGTGTTAGAGCTTCACCTTCTCCGATTATTATTAACGGACACCGTTTTCGGCGGGACTTATGGCCTCATACTGCGGTAGCAATGCGGGGCTTTCTGCGGTGGCAATCAGTAATCGCGCGATATAAATCCACCAGACCTCAAGCTATTGAACACCGCGGATACATACAAAGTTAGGCGCGTCGGCGTCAGTATAACCGGGCGCGGCGATATGGTGCTGCGGTGGAGACGTTGGGAAGAACATCCGGTGTTATGAACATCCAGGAGATGCGTGCAGTGATTCACAGCGCGTGGTGCTCGCCGGATACTGAGAAGGGCCCTGGTGACGTTGTCGGTTGTTTGAAATGACAATTTAAAACATGCCCATCTGGGTTATTATTCGCAGCGATTTCGGACTTCTGTCTTGACGTAAAGTACGGTATGATGCAAAGGCTTCAGATCGAATCCTCTAAAATACAGGGTTACGTTTCTTTTTTGACAGAGTTTGGTTCACATTTTACCGATGAGTGAGTTGACGTTGTGAACGAAAGTGTATATCATGGATAAACATGTTTATCTAGTCGGAGGTAACAATGCGTCCATTTGTCCGGCATTGAGCCGGTTTAGTCCACGGTCGTGAATTAGAAGAGGTGTTGTTGGCAATGAAAGCGTACGTAAAAATAATAATAAAATAAATTAAAATGATATAATGCATATGCACCGATTACTGGATATATCACCACTGCATCATTAAGTGAATATGTCCAGAGTTGCGACGCTGGATATATAAAACTGCATCGTTGGTGGTTATGTCAATGATTTGCAGCCACTGGATGCATCCTGCATGCATTGAATGGGTAGCCGCAAAACAATTCCAATACTTGGATATCGCTTTGCTTTTACCATTTCAGCTATATTAAGGATATCCAATACCAAGACTGACTGCCCGGCGCCGTGATGTACCTAATGGCCGGAACGTATTTGATTGCATACGGTGTGGTGGAAGTGGTGGTGCTTACGCTTAAACATACTCGACTGAAGCAGTCGACAGAAACACTCGTTTCTGGTCAGGCACAGCTCTGAACATAAAACCGAGCATGGCTGCGATTAAACAGTTGGTGTACTTTCTGTTTGGGGAGTTATTGATTCTGTATGATAGCGTACCCATGTTTTAGGTGATAATTCGCGTCATTTCTCCCTCTAAAGAAATGGTAATGCGCTTCACCCTTGGTAAAGAAAACGATGTTGGTTTGCGGGAAAGTTGCTGTGTCATTGGCCGACTGGAATATCAGAAATGTTTCGAAACCGGTATAAATTGGTGGAATCATTTTTGCTAAGCTTACCAAAATCGAATGGCTGTATTGAAACTTGTTTGTATTTCGCTCCTGTTTTACTGGCGGACATTATTGAGGCAATCACGATCCACCGTGGTCAGGTGCGGTCAATTAGAGGATGAGTTGATGAACATGTGGTATATCGGTATTCGCACGGAGTTTAGCCAGATTGTCGAACCGCGTCCTCAGTAACGACGACGTGCCTGAAGAGACAATACAGTAACAACATATCGCAGAACTTGAAAACGTCACCTTTGAATTTTGCGGTGCTCCAACTCCTACACCAATCAAAACAATTCAAATTTATTAACATATGAATAAAACAGTGTGTGGTACGTTATGATTTTTTCGAAATATCGGTAATTTTGGAAATAACCAGGTGATTTCTTTAAAATGGATTTGGGGAAATAAACAGAATGGTGACATTAAAATTCATTACTATGGCAGAATTGTAGATTCCACAAATTGAGTATTTTTTTGTTTGTCTACTGGATCCTGTACCCTGGCTGGAAATGCCAGAATCAGTCTGACTGTGACGGTACAGATGTTGGATACTCCGCAGTTGCATATTTATATCTCTCCATCCCTCAGGGAAGCCATATCTCTACTTCCATCCACCCAACCAGCCGTGGACTGATTGCCGGTTGCACCAGATTATTCGTTATTGTTCAGGTTTACTGGCACATTTTCGAAACTCGGCTTATATGAACTCATTCGGTTTGGAACGCTTATGTTAATAGGACTCGATTAACAATTTAGGTCCACATGGTCTCTAAGCTTCTAAAGACGGTATTGGTTCTTATTACCATATCGTTCTCAAAGTTGTCAGTTTAACGTGTTGTCGGCCTGATTAAGTCTCAGTTCACGTCCTCACCCTGATGACGCGGATGAAGCGGTGTTCTGCTGTTTCAGAGTTTGTAATTTCAAAATATTTTTTCTGAATTCGACTTCGACACTCGAAAAAAATTTCCCTAAACATTATGGAGATAATGGCATGCCGTGATTTTACAAATGTCGTATCATCGCAGATGTAAAGACATTTAAAATCAACTAGTAAAGCATATTATAGTGTTATAATTAAGCGTTGGTGGCCTTTATGTTATGAATGGGAATTCCTCAATATCTCGAACCAGAATACGACCGGCTGGTTTGTAACTCTTTCAAGGTACGATAGCGAAAGTAAAGATGTTTGTAAAGTTGTTTCTTGTACGCCCTTCATATGCATATCCACACATTACGGGATGAACTTCGAAATTGGAACGTTAAAAATGAATTCTCGGATGGATCGGCGTATTGGTGATGATGAAATACGTAGTGGTATGACTGAATTTACATAAAATAAATCACATAATTATACGTGTAAAGATGCGTCACTTATGGCCCCAGATTTATTATTGATAGACGGTTTTATCTTTAAGTGTATTCTTCCTTAAGTATTTAATATCTGTTGTTGGTTTGCAGAACAAGGAAATTTAAGGTTATAGCGGGCGTTGTTGGCGAGACTTTGCATCCGTATTTGGCGAAAACTACTCCATTTTAACATCTATATAATTAATTATATCCTCGCTGAATACACGATTGATCCACTTGGCTGTTGCGGCAGCCATTAAGGTTCACAGACAGTCGGGCATGGCGACCAGTTTCTCAACGGTGGCAATGTGCATGGTGTCGTGTTGATCACGTATCGGCCTAAATTGCAGAATCAGTAAGTTTTGTTCAAATGTGAATCGGGCGACGTTGACAATGTGTTTGGTGTGGTCCTGACTTTGAGGTTTCACTAGCTCTCTAGTTTGCATATCCAACTAGAACAATGACGAAAACTTAATCGGGGACTGTTGCAGGAAACTGCACATGTGTGTTTGTCGACGAACAATACTGATGCCTCACGACTTTTCTGAAGATGAAGTGGGTGATATAGTCCACGAGCTGCGTCATTACCATATGTGTGTTTCCTACCTTTGGAAATGTTGATATTACGTTTTAATATAGCCACCGTTCAATATCGCTAGGGTGGAAGCGAAAAGACTGAAATTATGAACATGACAAAACCACTGCACTGGCGTCTTGACTCATTTCACCAATTTAAAGTAAAAGTCGTTTTCTGAAAGTTTGCAGCGGGGTAAATCCCAAGGTTTATCATCGTCGGTTTTGATTTGGTTTTACTTTGTTATAAGCGCCAGTGAGTACCTCCATGATTTTAGGCGCATTATTATCATTACTTCTTTGCCATCGGTTTACTCGCCAGCATCAGTCAGTCATCAGTGGCATGATGAAGAAGTAAAAAAGAAGTGATGGATAATACGTTTGATTGACATATTTTTAGACGGTAATTGAATATGGAATGATATGATACTTTATGGATAAACGGCTAACTTTATTGTAATATTATGGTACGTTCGGTGCCGAAATTATTATACAACTCTTCCGCCAACAACGGTGTAATAATCTATACCGAAATGTCGCATTATAATATATAATATGAGATATTATCACAAAAGCTCTCCTACTCTATAAGACCAAAGTATGAACAAAACAGCAAATTAGTACTAATAAAACCGTGAAATATGTCGGAAAACATTCCGACCAGTTAAGATATTTGAAGATAAGTCAGGTAGCATTACGAAGCTTGAAACAAAGTATCACTTTGTATGGATTCAAACGTAAAGACAACAATAACGTTCCTTTGCAAAGGTATATACTATTTCAAGAATTTAATATACAAATGGGTAGCGTAACAATACTCATTATATAACAGTTTATTATTAATAGCAAAAAGATTATCGCGGAAACGATCGAGATATGGTTCATGTATGTATATAAAATGTATGTGAAATGAAACGTATCTGATGGTATGTATGTGGTATGATAAAATTTACATACTATTAGGTGTTAATAGAAATTTTGTTGTATCTATTCAACCCTGGTATAACATTTATTATCTGTGCTATCATAACGCACTTCTTGTGTCAATACCACCTATATTTATCTCTTAAGCTCTATTGAAATATTCTCCAGTGATAAATTATATCATATCAGTGTCCGGGTAAAATACATTTTACAGTTTACCTGTTGATTCGACATACATTTCTTTGAAACGCAAAGTGGAAATCTTTGGTCCTTTGTTTTAGAGTGGTGAAATCGTTATCCAAACACGGGATTAATACCGGGCGTGTGATGTATACTCAAGATTAAGTAGGTGATAGTGTGATAGTTAGACCGATGACCACGTGCTATGTTGGCTGCGGAAGGCGAGCAGGTTATGCGTAACAGCGTCGCCGCATGATTCGGCGTCGATCATGTCTGTGTTATTAAAGGCGCCCAGACGCATGGAGGGTATAATTACAAGACCAAGTTGGTATTATGTGGCGTTCTTATCTTAACCTCAGTCAGAAAATAACCACATAACCTGCCCAATACCGTCAGGCGCCAATGCGCCAAGAGGTGGTCTGCAGGAAGGCTTTTCACAACCAAACGTTAGAACTGCAGGCAAAGAAAATTTAACTTTGAAACATATATCCTTTCATTTGATGCAGCTTAGGATGAACTATATGTACTGGTGTGGCACTTATTGAAGCGTTTGTCACGGTTGGGCGTAGCGCGGTATGTATATAACTCACGTCATGTCACGTAATGACTGGGTGACGTTCACATTCAACGATGTGTTGGTGTGTATTTTGCACAAAGATACCACTGACAAATCATTGACACGTATTATGTTAACATGAAACCTTTGACTTACGTTAGGATGTGCTGTGTTTCAGTCAGTAGCACGATGCTACAAGAAATTTACGTCTTCTTAAAATGTATACCGTTTCTTTCATGGTGCAATTGTTCAGGAATATCTATTTTAAACAAGTATATATATCATGCAGCAATCCATACCGACGATTCGTCATCTTCCGCATTTAATTCAAGCGTCGTTGACACACAAGCATGTAAACCAAGTCCTTAGATCCTCTCGCCGCCGCTCAGTACGGCAAAACGTTCTTTCAGGCACCACAGCGTCACGATGATGGCAAGACCACCCATGATACCTGTCTGTAGGTCGGCTCAAACGCAACGGAAAATGCTGATTAAAAACTTTTCAAAGAAATTTTTAATTTAAAGGTGTTTGTTCATACAATAAGTACATCCTGAATAGAATTAAAAAAAAGTAAAGTGACAGGGTGGAAATCATGAAAACTATATATCAGAACATATTTAATCGGAAAAATGCATTTCGAACATGTGCGAGTTGATTATAGACCACTTACCATAGTCCTGCAATTTGAAATATTTGCCTTATTAAAGTCTTAAAATGTTTAAATGCCATCGTAAATCGCAGCAGAGCAAACGCGTTATTGACTTTCTATCAGATTTCAACTCGGTATCATTACGTGTTGCAATTTATTACATGGGTTCGCTTTATAGGGACGTAACTCCGTTTACAGAATAACTGCGCATTTGTCAAACCTGTCCCACACTGGTGTCTGGGTATTTAGGATGGCGTCGAGTCGGTCTTACCAGTTTAAAACCTTTCAATATTGTCTTTACTGGTTATATTCCATGGGTTCTGAAGGACTATTTAAAATTGGGTGGTGTTTTTATTGGAGTTTATTAACATACTAACCCGCATCAAGGACGGAGCATTTAATCGGGGTGATGCGAAGGACTTTCGTAAGCAGAACTGTCAAGTTACCACTTTAAAGAATTTGAATTTCAAAACGTATGCAAAATGTGGGCAATCGAACTAAGTTGATCAGCCTTTATAACTAATGGACATCACTTCAGGCACAATGGCATCGAACTTATCTGTCTGGAAAAGCTGTACGGATATCAAAAGGCTTCATACCCTCCTCTCACGGACCTTCAATGAAGCTAATCTTCTAATATGGTATAGGTTGGATGTGTGCGTGATCAGCAGTCCTGAAATACCGTGGCGATAAATGTGCCAATTTGTTTATTATTGTGTAAAGAGCGATTTAACAGAGCAAAGCCAGTGGTACTGTTTGAGACTGTCGACTGTTGACGACTACCAAAGGCGTTAGGTTTGACGATGTTATTGCAGGCAGCAATTGGCGTCCAATGGACTTGAACGATACATGGAGATGTAAAGATCACGTAATCGGGAAAACAGATTCAGATTAAAGACTTAACCTTGGTGATACGTACGGCGAGGCAGGTTATATAGTTGGATTCAAGAACGTTAAGAGCTCATCCCAACTGGGGCTGCGAACACGGCAACCGTGCGTCGAAAAGAACTATTTATATCTTGCTAACTCCATCACATGCTTAACTAGCTCATTAAAGTCACGTGATAGGTCAGAGGTCATTACCTCTCCTTAGATTTGATCAAGATGTTACCTTAGGTGGTTTCCCGGTATAACCGGGCAGGCGTTCAAGACGCCAGGAAGCTAATAGATATTTAACGAAAGAAAAAGCGTATTACATTATTTATAATTCGTAATATAATACTAATATGACTATGTGGAATAATATAAGATCCACACACCAATATCGCTCCTCACGAAGATTCTATAGGGTTTACCTCAAGTGATTTTGCGAAGTGTTGTGTGTACCATAAGCGCGCGACATGTTCAGAGGGTAATAAAACTAAGGAGACGCTATTAACCATAGCGGAAACCAGTAATGGGGATGGCCGCTAGATCGACTGTCCGTTTCTCGCCGCGACTGAGGCCACCCCGACCTGGCCCTGCGCCGGGGGCGCTTTGACCCTCACTCACTGCTTGGGGTGGGCTGTCTGAAAGGTATCACGTGTTAGCGGCCATAGTGTATACTGGCATGACCAGGCTCAAAACAATTCTTTTTAGGGTATGAACGACATTCGTTACTAAAATTGATAGGATCTTTTTAGGAAGCGTTTTCGTTCTCTGTGCCCATAATAGCAGAACCATGCCACTCCTCCCTCCTCCCTCCCCTCCCCTTCCCCATAGGCAGATCCACCTGAGACGTTGCACCGCCGCCCTATTTTCTTTCCTGAAAGTTTAGCGAGGCCATAGAATCTCGGTAAGGGTGAAATGAAGTGTGCACCTTTCTCAAAGCTGTACTTATCCATACCATTTTATTTACATCATCACTACTACCATTTTAAAAGGTTCTACTCCACGTGTGCTATGTAATTTCACGGTTTAAAATAATCGCTGTCAGGTGGTCAAATATTTAAAGAGAGTCAGACAAAACAGAATCTTTTAATATATGGATAATAAGTATTGAGTAATGCATATTAAGCTCACTGATGGTCTGGTACCCGAATAATTTACAATGTCGTGACAGGAACAGCGAAAACCTGATGGGCATCGGGCGTGCATCTCGATTTCCACGCGTCGGAAAAGGAGTCGCACATTACAAAGTCTGTCTTCAGGTGGGTATATCGTCTTCGCAAAGGTAAGTTGGCTTGCAGGCCGTTGTCGACAACAACTGAAATGCTGTTCAGTGCGGTAATCCCATTAATACGGGCACCATTTATTCCCAGACGCCACGTGGTCTAGCTAATACCGCGACACCGGTTTGGTAATTCGTTGGGCGCAGCAACGTTGACTTTGAAATGTCATTTCACACACAAATGCCATCTTTGCATTATATTTTGTAAATTTGAGTCAGTTTGATCACTTACCGCGTTGCTCTGGCCTTTCTATGTAACGCGTGCCTTCAAAATAATGTGACTATGTCCATGTGGAAATTAACCGATGCGTTTAAAAGCGTATCTAACCTTATCATCTGGTGCGGTGACGTTGGAATTTCTTGGACACCATTAGCGAAGCGTGAGATATTGCATCAATACCATCTTATGCAGTATGATATTTGTTGGTTAACCTTTGGAACCTCTCAAGAAAGGGCATACAATGTAAATGTTGATTTTTGCTTGAGTGTAGGCTGAGGAAGCATGCACCACCATCACGGTGTGACAGTGACTGAGATGATCAGATGAAAACTACGGTAGTTATAGCTAAATATGTCAAACGTTTTATCGCACTGAAATGAGAAGAACAAATGTGATTTTACACATGAAAATGTTTGGAGTTGGATTTTACCACATGACGGGGCTTGATTATCTGGTGGTACGTCAATGGGTTTGGTTGGGTACCGCTACTGTATTACCGGTGTTTCGTGTAGCTGGAACGTCGGAAGCCGAGCATTTCGGCGGCCTCGGAGTCAATGATATCACTCCAAAGAAAGTACCAAATGAACATCAATATACTCACGGATTGGGGACTTTGTTGATGCGTGGTCGAAAATTTGTTACTTATTGTGGTAAGAAGAATGAGGATGCAAGGGTGATGAACTGGCACCGCCATCGGGGTTGAGCTGAACAAAGTATAGAATTACATATAACAGCCAAGGGACAATCATGGTAAGTTTTATGCATAAAGGTGACAAAAGTCTTAACTAGCAGGGATAATATGAAAGCATCAATTGAGACGATACACTGTTTCTGCTGAAACGTTTGGAAATAGCGATACTGAAGACTGAAGGCGCTAAATTTATCACTGATGGAGCTTGATGGCGTATCTTTAGCGGATTGGTCCAGCTTGGGTAGTGTAGTCTGGGTAGAATGAGCAGGGTGACACTCCACCACGAACTCTCTCACTTTCGTCTCACAGTGCTTGTGGAAGTGGCGGTAAGCTAACTGCTACCGGTAAATGGTTAAAATGACGGGTCAGGAGCAGAATGGTAAACATAGTTTGATTTACAGACTGATCGCGGTTACAACTTGTGGCCGCAATTTTTCGACGTATAGCCATCTCTGAATTCTAATCGGTATGATCCAATTTCCAGATATGTACGTGGTTCCAGCAGAGTTCTGGAAATCAATTGCAAATTGTTTGTAGAACTTCACTCGTTTTGTCAGCTAACTGGTGGCAGATCGTGTCGTCGCTGTTCAGCTTTCAGGAGATGAAACACAAAGCCGGGTGCTGTAATGGCTGGCATACGCATGTGTTTCATGTAATGAAGAATAAAAGGTCGCTCATATTATTGCACGATATTTAGAATTCCTATAAATAATGTTGAAAATTAAATAATTTGTTGTTTGCTTTGGATGATAGAACAAAAGTAAGGTGAGTCCCAATCCAGTTCTTGTCCAGCACAGCGCGTCCCACAATGAAACGAGAAATCATTGTAACGAATTCTATTGTGAATGGGTCCTTTCTGTCAGGTTATAGCCTCAATAATATTCGACCATGAATTACGTGGCCATATGTCCTTGCTCAATCACGTGATTTTAGAGTTTGGCAATTAATAATGCGTTTGTGTCGCGTGGGTAAGGTGCGACGATACCGGGATGGCGGCGTGTGCATAATGCTCGTGCCCTCAGATTGTCGTGACTTTGGCATTATTGATAGTTTCGTTTCAATGCTCCTAATAATGCGATTCTGTGTTGTGACCGCGTATCTAAAGCACATCTCAGGCGTAGAGGCGATGAGAGACGAAATGCAAAGACACAACTGGTACACTGTGTTAATGTTTTTGTACATCAAGGCGTATTTGAGTTTCATGACTTATACGTTTTACTTTGATCAGATACGACAATTTGGTGCAACCCCGGTATGTTGGAAGCTTTTGTTTCACGAACTATTCAAATCACCTACGACATCTTCTTGCCGCCAAAATCTATAAAATTTATAATAATGATAATAATGTTACCGACATATAACCCAAAGTCCACTAGGTATGCTCGGGAGTCAGCTGGATGGTTAAAGCATTCGCTCGTCACGCCGAGACACGGGTTTCGATTCCCCACGTAGATTTTAATGTAGCGGAAGCCCATTTCTGGTGTCCCCGTGATATAGCTGGAATATTGTTAAAGCGTGAGCTGGTCGCTCACTCACTAAGAATACTCATAGCTTCTTTCATGAAATCAACTTGCTGGCATTCTTTGGGATAGCTGACTGCTGTAACGCTTCAGAGGTTATAATCACACGACTTATCCACGGGTACCCATTTTCTTCTGGGTGAACAGGGCAATTTTTAACAAATTCCGCCTTGCCTAAGGTGAGACCACATGTACATGTACGTCATTTCATAATCCTCAATTCTAAAACTATATTACGCTAGACAGCAACCGGCGTAACCATTCTACTGCCATCGGATGGTCGCCATAATGACAGTATACGGTACGAAGGTTTATCCATTGTATGGTTTGCAATCTGTGGTTTTGTTTGTCAGATGGAAAACTCGACAGAGTAATATACGAGCCGATGGTACTGTGTACTGTGATTTTACAAACTAAACATTCAATATCAGCAATTGTTGAATATAATCCATGAAATTGAATTGTTGTGCCTTTCCTCCGGGATGGGTAACGCGAATTGACGATGCCTAAGGGAGATTACGGCTTTTTAACCTCTGAGGGCAGGATGTGGGGTGGACATAGCGACAGGACGAGGGCGACTTTCAGAAGCTCACTTGGTTGGTTTGCTGTTTGGCATGCCTCAGCACTATTCCAACTGTATGGCGGCGATGTATGGCGAATTCGGAATGCCAACCAGAAACCAGTGATCAACACCTTGTGGTGAATTTCAGATCCGTTTCATTTTTCGTTCGAAATAACCATGTATTATGAGTACATTTTACACACACTCGCGCGCACTGCAGTACAAGCTCGGCAATAATTAAAGGTGTTTTAATGATGAAAGTCGTGCGGTGTAATTGGGCAGTCGGACTTCTATCACCATATAGAGCGAAAGAGAGTGTCGCTGAGAAGCGCGATTCGGCAGTGAGCAAAGGTCAAGGGGCTGGAGGCGAAATTTAGGTCATTCACTGGCTGGTGTCTGAGTTCGAACCTAAATTTACAACTTTCTTGATGCTAGCATCACAATCTAAATATAATCGCCATGCCAATATATATTCACTCAAAAGATTCGTTTCGGTGTTTTTCCAGTTAAAATAAATGATTATTAACCTTACTGTTTAATAGGAGGCATTCACCCGCAGTACGGTCCCGGAAATCTGGAAAAAGTCTACCGCCCTGG
This sequence comes from Haliotis rubra, assembly GCF_003918875.1. Classification (NCBI taxonomy): domain Eukaryota; kingdom Metazoa; phylum Mollusca; class Gastropoda; order Lepetellida; family Haliotidae; genus Haliotis; species Haliotis rubra. The sequence goes on from NW_025767698.1 coordinate 20,799, forward strand.
AATGGATCATTCGCTTGCGGAAAAAGTTACGTACGCCTGTTTTACTCCCGCGCGGTATTCGTTGAACAGCAGGTACCTGAAGCATGTAATAAACAAATCCTTAACGTCGCTACTCTCCTGTATTATCACTTTTATTCGGCGGCGGTGTTACACCTCTCGGTTCAATATCTTAGTCTTTAATGTAGCTTGCTGTTTAGAAGTCTCCGTTACATTTCGTTGTATACATCGTAGGGATGCGTGATACATGAAGGAGATCGCTTTTTAATGTACATGTATAACAAGTAATAGGGAACCAATCAATTTATTTAAACTTTAGAATTATATGAAGCTAGAATGGTAGATAAGATTATGGTGCTGAATTCCTTACGCCAAAGGTGCGTTCCTTAAATCAGATTGTTGAGCCCGGTACGGCAGCTGCACAATAAATCTGATGACGTCATGCAATGGTCGCTCTCTGTTGGGTCTTTCAAAGAGGTACGTCGTGTATGGTATTACTATCCGGCCTACTCGTGGAAGGATGGGGAGGATATCATGCGTGGTGGCTTTAATTATCGGCTGGAATTTGGACGATAGCGAATTTTAAGTGGAATTCATCCTGGATTATCGCCGCCTGAAACAATTATCACAGTTAGCGCAGACGCAGAGCTCTTTAATACGTTTCCGTTTCGGTACGTGGCGGGAACCCTGAGAATGCGTGACGTGGGCAACGACCCTTTTAACCTCCAGCCTAGCCTAAAGGCCCCATTATCCTAAGGCGTTGAAAGCGTTTCTGGTGAAGTTGTAACATGCGTTAAATAACAATCTGGTGCTGCGCACGGTTAAGCGTATCTAATAAATATCTACAGGAGAACATCGCGCAAAGAGCAACAGGTGGTATTGTTAATACTTATATACTCCGTGTTTAATGAACAGCCGAGGGTTAAGTTCCTCTGTACGGCGACGATGACTACATTCCAGGCGCATCAGGGCTCCTCAACAGCGTCACCGACATCAAACATCAGACGCACAAAAGGTCTTCTCAGATGGACGACGTGCTCAAAAATCGAGGAGAGGAGCTCGAGGAGGTGAGAGAAGTAGCGAGGTGAGCTTGAGACAAACATTCTAGAACCAGCAAACTCTGGACATAGTGTTTAGAACAGTGATGCTTTGATACCGATTATTGTTCAGGTTAAATGTGGCTACACATAAAGTTAATGGTGAGGCTTGAATGCTTCTTTGATGTCAAACACCGAGATGGAGCTATCTTTCGGTTACTGCGCATACGTTTCTGGTGATTTACATCCAGTCTTGTAAACCACAGGGCTGTTTTAGATGGCGGGTCAAGCAACGAGGAGAAGAAGATGGAGAGGGGAGAACGCTGGTCCAAGCCCCATGTGGCATCACTGTCCATACACCATCTTGTTGAAACCCGGAGGCGGTTGATGGACGGCGTCATGCACTCGAAACGCGGGGCTTACTGCATCTCGCAAGTCGGTCGGTTATTGCGTCATGTTGACACTTGAACGCCACCAGCACTGTCGAAGCTGGTGTTGGTGACATGTTGTTAATTTTATATGCTACCAACGGGATAAAGATTCAAGCGGGTCAGGGGCCCTGGGGAAAATGAAATATTCAAATCCTGAAGACATCTTGCTGGGCTTTGGAACTAAAATGGGTCCATTTCCCAAAACGCTAAACTACTGGCAGAGTTGTCTTCTCTTTGGAATGGTTCCTTATGTTCCATATTCCCATTAATTGCAGCAAAGTTTCTCGACGAGTGGATAAAACTAGGTCAGCTTGACCCACTTCTCCGTCAACACGTGCGGACGTTACTGTTAAAGCAACATCGACATGGCGCCGAGAAGGGAGAGAAGAGGAAGATCAGGGGCGACATGAACCGAGCAGCGTCAACCAACAGTAAGTCACCATTGTACATGGTACCACAAGACCATGACCTGGAACAGAGTCCAAACCATGATCAAGTGACATAAAGTCTAAATTCTCCCTCGAATAACACTTCACCGCCTTTGTTTACCCTGTGTAATAATAGGCATTTGGTGGGGTTAGCCCAGTGGTTGAAACGTTTGCTCTTCATTTAAAAGGCACGGATTCGATTCCAATTTACGGTACAATGAAGCCCTTGTTGGATTCTTTTCCTAATATTGTTGCCAACAGAATTGCAAAACAATAGTCACTCATTTAACAGAATCTTGAAATAACTATTGGTGTCTCAAGCAATTGATTTCGGCTTAAACTAGTTGCTCAGAAAACATAAGCAGGCTACAGGAGGGGATAAGATGGATTGACTCGTGTTTCTCATGTTGTCGATCACTGGTGATTTGCAGACTAGCTGGAAATACCCGTGAAGATAAGGTAAAAAAGGGTCTCCAACAACTCTGACGTGGCTGACACATGTCATCGTATCTCAATTGCGAAGATCGATGCTCATGCTGTTGATCACTGGATTGTCTGATCCAGACTCGAGTATTAACAGACCACCGTTATAAAGCTGGAATATTGCTGAGTGCGGTTTTACTCAACAAACAGAAAAGCTCATGATAATTCTTATCACCTCACCTTGACCTTTAAGGTAATATGGCATTGCTCGTCGGTCCAGGTTTCAGCCAACTGACCAATGTGAGCAGTCAGGTCAGCCTCAACAACAGCCACAGCCACACCAGCCTGGAGAGCTTGGACAGCGAGTTGGCAGGCAACTACACCAAGAAACAGAACGAGCGAATTCTCCGGAAGATCCCAAAGGTTCCGAGGTTGCCAATATTCTGATTGCCGCTGTGGACGAACTTCAGAGTGGTCTGTGTGGCTTCATGCGTCTCTTGAACGATTTGGTCGTACTTATGCTTATGACATCACGGAAGTAAACCTGCCAACGAGATTCGTGTGTTCGTCCTGGCAGGGGTCCGTTCAAATTCATCGCCGACTACATGGAAAGTGGCTGCTGCCTCGGCACCACATGATGGTGGATGACGTGAGATGAAACATCCTCATCGCTGACTACTAGACTCTATTATACGACCTTAATCACTGGGTTGTTCAGGCCCAGACTTGCTTTTTTACAGACCCCCGCCAGAGAGTTGGAATATTGCCGAGTGCGGCAGTGAAAACAAAACAAGCAAGCAAAAATGTTTATACGACTTTCTTTCACCCTTCACCATATTAATGATATGGCCCCCAGAATAAGAAACAGTACCACGAGGTTACACTCTCACATGTGAAGCACTTTGCCTTCAGGAGTGTGACTTCATTTTAAATTTGCTTATCCTATACTAAGCTACGAGGTATGTATGTGTGTCATGGTTTTGCCCTATACATTGTTGTGTTTTATTCAGATCTTCCGCGAGGTGGCGTACAAGTGCAGAAACAAGGGATGACCTGGTGGCGGGAATTGACGAGTTCCTGGAGCAGGTGAGGCCGGTGCCCCTGGCGAGAGGGGACCTAAGATCAAATCGAGCCCCAGATGCGGTTTCCCAACCAACGGTTCCGTAAGACCCATCCATCATCGGCGGATTTTCTTTGAGTGCTGTGGTCACCGCACCCGGTGGCGACGATGACGGCGACGATGAGGGGTCACGCTGACCCCTCACCCTCAGCTGCAGGTTTGTGCTACTTGCATTTCTTGTGGTTTTCTGATTGTGTTGTATTCTGACTAAAATCTGACAATAACCTGATTGTAATCTGTAACAACAACAACAGCATCAACAACAACACTAAAACATCCTATCTCTTTACCACCATTTATCGCCCACGTCATGTGAGAGATAACCTCTTCTGCTTCCTTCCAGGCCTTTCCTCGGGCTTATCCGTGACATCCGCAGGAAGGTTCCGTTCTACCTGAGCGACTTCAAAGACGCCATCCACATCCAGTGTATCGCTTCTTTCATCTACATCTTCCTCGCCACCCTCACCCCGAACGTCACCTTCGGTGGAATGTTAGGAAAGTCCACCAACCAGTACATGGTAGGTTCCACATCATCAGCTGGAATATTGCTGAGTGCAGCGTAAAACTAAACTCACTCACTAACTCTCTTTCCACATCCTCAGCAAGCACGGGCACTCTGCCCCAAACAAATGTAATTCTCACAAGTGAAGACAAAATTGTCCAAATCTTCTAAACGCAGACAGAATATAAACTGATAGACCGACTCGAACTACCACTGATCACACGATACATTTGTTAATGCATGATGTTGAGATAACGAGGTTATGATTGCATGACATTTTGACTCCATGAAAGAGTTCCAACTAAGATGTCCTGTAGAAAACCTAGACGCCCAGCATTTGGAAACACCTGTTGTATTGTTGTATATTGTGTTCTTCCCGAATTCTGCTACGTTAACCAAACTCTGCTCTTTTCCAGGCGCGATGGAATGTATCTTGCTGCCGCTGTGACGGGAATAGCAATTTGCGTTATTCGCAGGTCAACCCTGAACATCCTCGGCAGTACGGGGCCAATGTTGGTGCTCGAGAAGATTATATACGATATCTGCAAGTGCAGTAGAACCTTCGCGTATCATACGGCTGCTTCAATGTTTAAAGCGATATCCTCATATTATGTCCGTTATATTAATCACTTTTGCGCAACATTGACAAAAACATAAGAATAACCTTGAAATGTTAGCTGACCTTGATCTTTACTCGTTACTTACAGAGATCAAGAATGGGACTTCTCGCCGTTCCGTGCGCTTGATTTGGTATCTGACTGCCGGGTTCCTCTTGCTGATTGTCATCATGGGATCTGAGCGCTCTCTTGTCAAGTACATCACTCGTTTCACCGAGGAGAGTTTTTCGCCTGCTATCTTATAGCGCTTATATTCATATACGAAGCTTTCGGGTAAAATTAGCGTGGAGATTGGTACACAGAAGAAGCTTCCAGTCGAACTCCCCACCCCTCCGGAAACTTCACACCTGCTGGAATGTGTCACTGTGTCCTCCCTGACACCGTCACCACCATGGCTCCCATGCACGAATCCTCAACCACACCCTCAGCAACATGACCACTACTATGACCAGTGTCATCAACAACACCATGGGCATGACCCACCGATACCAATGGAACACGACAACATGACCCATCTATCCTATAGGCTGACTGTAAGGGAGATGTTCGGAGTGGCACTGTGTCGGACCCGTCCCAGACGCCTTCATGTTCTCAATCATCCTTTACTTCGGCACCTTCGGTATCGCCGTATCTTCTGCGTCACCTTCAAGACCTCTTCCCTGCTTCCCAACCTTTGTAGGTGTAGATTAACACAGCCCATCGTAAAGTATACCATCAGTAATCTTGTTCCTAATGCAGTTCTATGTCTCTATTATCAATGTTTCTTCTCGTTTTCGAAATACTGTCTTCTCTGACGTCCGTGTGTTTGGTCAATGTTGGTTAGGTTTATCTGTTGATCAGGTGCGTCAAATCATCAGCGATTTTCGGTGTCCTCATCGCCATTGTGTTGATGGTTGTGGTCGATTATCTGCTCGGACTTCCAACACCCAAACTGACCGTGCCAGATGAGTTCAAGGTACTAACTCTTACATTTTGAGTTATCTGGTCTGAATTTAAGCTTAAACAATGTATGTTTTGTTTTTTCACATCAATAACTAAATCTTCAGCCTCCGTCTCCTTTTGCATGAAATCAGCATTCGTCAAGGAAACATATTTTGACGAATTTGGTGGTACACGTCCAGTTAAAACTATTCATTAACATTTAGACATTTTCAGCTGAAACATTATGTATTTGTTCTGTAGCCTACCCGCTCTGATCGAGGCTGGTTCATCAACCCTGTCTCTGACAAGAACCCCTGGTGGTTGGCTCTGGCTGCCGGTCTCCCCGCCATCATTGGCACCATCCTCATCTTCATGGATCAGCAGATCACCGCCGTCATCGTCAACAGGAAGGAAAACCTCCTCAAGGTCAGTGACGTCCGACCTTGACCTTGTAGTATAACGTCCCTGTCATATATCGATCACGCGTCAGTGAAGTGTACTTTGATTTCAACAAATGAAACCTTTCCATATTTTGTATCAACTTTAGAAAAGTGTGTGCAGTATTAAGAGCATGTTTCTGACAAGGTTCCATTTGAGATTGGAAACCTTCATTTTGACGTAGCCTTTAGTCTACTTCCACACAGCATATTTGATAGCACGTTTATATGCCCCCCTGTTACCCCCTATTCCCTCTTCCCTTACAGAAAGGCAAGGGCTATCATCTTGACCTGTTCGTGCTGTGCATCCTGGTCGCTGCCCACTCCCTGCTTGGACTCCCCTGGTATGTCGCTGCCACTGTGTCCGCCATTGCCCACATCCAGAGTCTCAGGAAGGAGTCCGAATCCACAGCCCCCGGAGACAAACCCGCTTTCCTGGGTGTCAGGTAATGCCCTTGTGTCACTTTACCCAATAACACTGCAAAAAACTAACACACATGATCTTCATGGAATTTTCTGCAACTCTATGAAGTATGCACCTTTCTCATCCAGTTTCCACCGGGTACCCATTATACAACTTGACAGTATCAAACATGTTACCAATGAAAATGAATCAATACAATTAGTTTAACCTTTGTGCAGACTGTACAGTACTTGTACGGTCATAACGAGAAGTGTAATTGTACAGTTTCAACCTCGGAAAAGTAAAGCATATCGTTAATCTCATTCCTGCTAACCCCATTAATAACTGTTGGAAACTTCATTATACAAATTGGGGCATTACTGCGAGAGTCCTTAATCGTTAATCCGGGCGAACAGCCAAGTTAAACGATGTTCATATAATATTCACTAGTGTCATCACTACTGGAAATCTGAAATGTCACTCCTTGCGATACAACCTGTAGACCACTAGCGATAGTTCCTTGATGGTCCACGTGTCGTGGCAAACTAACCTGATGACATATATGTCGTCACCTGTTTAGTTCTCGAGATCAAAGTTATGTTGCTATGTGATCTGTACAGTCATAAATTCAGCCTAGCTTGCCACCGCCTCCAACACTCACAAATCGAAAGCTGTTCCGTCAAGACAGCAAACACGCAAGATAACACTGGTTGCACGTGATTAAAGAGTCAAGTAATAAATTATTGCTGTGTTGGAAGTTATTAAACTGGCCATGTTGGTGCAGATCATAAATCACTAGAGATGAAATGAACACATTTTGATGGATGTCATGATGAAACAGACACGTATTTAACATACGTTTCATCTCTCTTGCCTGTTATTATTACATACACAAGCTTATTAATATGAGATGTCGGCATGCGCTGTTGTAAGAATATATCAGAAGACTATTAGTAGCGCTTTATCTCATAAGCACTGTTAGCCCGATGACCAAGCAAATACGCATGAAAATGAAAAGTATTTGTGGAGAGTTTAAATTCATCTGAACTAAACTTCAAAGAAATTCAATGTGTTCGTTATCGATAGCCCATCAGGGTTGACAGCCCCGGGCGATTTGGTGCTACTTATATCGCTAATCTGCCTACATCACCAGGTCATTCTCATCAACGCCTTCTGTTTGTTTTCAGAGAACAAAGAGTCACCGCTCTTCTTGTCGGAATCCTCAGTGGCTTGGCTGTACTCATTACTAACGTCCTGAAGGTAAATTGAGAATCATATCTCGCTCGTTCTCAGTATCGTTGATGAAACCTTTGACCAATCTGATTTGTAATCCATCAGAACAGGTCCCCATCCTCCCATGTCTAATCTGAGGTTCACAAGTTGTCACCCAGGTAATTGTGTGTCGGCATACATGTCATGAGCCAGCATGAACACGACTGTATTGGGGTTCAGAGCTGTGACGTAACGAAGTGGTTAAAGTGTTCGATCGTCAAGCCTACCCAGAGTTCCATCACTGACATTGGCAATGAGTTTCTCCTGTAAACTAGTGTTGACAATTGTTTGCGGGATTTGTTAGTCACGGTGTCTTTGTATTGCAGGTTATCCCTATGCCAGTGTTGTATGGCGTGTTCTTCTACATGGGATTCTCAGCCCTCAAGGGAATGCAGGTAAGACTCAAACCCACAATGTTCACACAAGCGAACACACTAACCGTTAGGCCACCATTATATAAATAGTCTCACTCCATATGTGGTAAAGCCTCTATATCGTCCATATGTAAATCGGCCTTTACATCGTTCTGTATAGCACCTTGATGGCCTGTCGAGTTAATTGGGTCAACGGATGATGATCAGTTTATAAATCATCACAACCATACATCCTCTTATCTGCCCTACTGTTAACTGTACTGACTTGTACTGTCTGTCTTTCGTGTCAAATATCACATCGACTTTCGTTTTGTTACAGTTTATCGACCGGGTGCTCCTTTTCTTCATGCCCACCAAATACCAGCCCGACTACAAGTACCTTCGTCATGTCCGTCTGTGGCGCGTGCATGTCTTCACATTCGTCCAGATCATCTGCTTAGTGGCTTTGTGGGTCGTGAAGAGCATCAAATCCATTTCCATCGGCTTCCCCCTCCTGGTACGTCATCACCGAAGACACAAACTTGACACACTGTGTCTACACGTCTATAGTTGATATTACTACACAAACTAAGCGTTGTCCTATAATTGTCTTAGTAGACACATTTCAATGTCCAGAGTTATGCCCCCTTAGTGAGACCAAGTTCAAGGCTGGAATCTACATCCGGTAATGATGCTTGTTCCTTCGGCATCAAGTCCGATGTGTTGGGTTTACCAAAATTTGAACTGTCTATGGTGCCCGACTCTAGTTGTCTTACCATTCACAGCCCTTGTGTTCCTGAAACACTGTTCAATCTCACCCAATCAACATAGTCACTTGAGGCTACTTTCCAAACCGAAGATGTATGTATGGGACATGACTATTTATAAATGCACTTTTTCATCCGCTTCAAGGTACAAATGAGCATGAATTTGCTTACACTTTTTCGAACATTAATCAACATTGTAACTTTCGTCGACAGGTTGTGTTCACTGGCGTTGTCAGGAAGATCTTGGACTGTGTGTTCACCCAGTATGAGCTGAAATACCTGGACGATGTCCTCCCCAACGCTAAGAAAGACAAGGTCAAGGACTCAGAGAAGGTAAGGGAGACAATTCAATACTGTAAAGTTTAACGAGAGGCAAGTAGTGGAACAGTTTAAGGGTTTTCATTTTTTGGTAATAAGGTATTACATGTTATTGTTTCATAACCATTTTAGTTATGTTATCGAAATACACAAAATATTAATTGACTTGAGACAGATGTTCAGATACGTAGCCACTGGCTTTTTGATATCTTTGGGTAACTCACTAACGCATTGGCAAATGGCTTCTTAAATGGCACTTCTATAGATGCTTGTTTAATACCTAACTAATACCAGTGGTAATTTTAGGCTCTTGTTCTAGAATGAAAAGTCGGAACCAACTTTCAAAAACATTAACGGAAACGGCCTTGACAAACACAACATCGTGGGCTCGGATGAGAAGAAACCTGCCTTCTACATCAGCAACGAAAGCCACGACTACGACAACGCTTACAAAAGGAAAGGGGAGGGAGTCCGCAACAACGCCTTCGACACCAAACTGTGATTCACTCAAAACAACCAAAAGCTATAAATACAACATTGTGACTACGCATGCGTGACTTCCCTTTCGGGTAACTGTTTACCGACTGGTGTTCTTTCGGTAATTTCCGATACCTTCCGACACTCTCAGTTCAAGCAAATTGGAATATCAGCTTCAGTTGATAATCGTATCCGAAAATGCAGAATGAATATTATTTGTCATAATTTGGCAGAACTGTTGTGATGTTTATATTCTGTGAAGACATTCTCATGTTCCATGTACATAAACATTTCTTCCAGTGCGTAAAACGCAAAACATTACTCAAAGAGATTTCAGCTTTTACACCCAACCACAAATATACCAGCTGATCTATGTTACGTTTCAAATGTTTAATGCTATGATAGGCAAGTATAGATAGCACGCCGTTGTCTATCTTTATACATCTTAGATAGAACTTTTGTACATAAACACTCTCCTACCTTATCTTGAGCTCTACCTAACTTCTACTAGAGCCCTACTTAATCTACATAAATGGCAGTCGGGTATTATAATACATTTGCGATTCACAATTTAACGCAAGAAAAGTTGGGTAAGGATTTTGGTGTTGCTTGTTTTTTCCAAATTTGAGAGAGTGCAAAAACATTTGGGGAAATGTTACATACGTGAGTTAGACATGACGAAACAGCATCTCTTTGTACTGTTTCTTAGTCTTTCACTGAAACACTGAGTGGGTGGTACAGTTTGAAGTGGGTATTCTATTGTATGTGTATAGACGTTGCCGCACTGTGAGACACAGTCATACAGTTGGATCTGGACTTACATTGACTTATATTCAAGGTTTCTGCGGGTATATGAAAAAACAGTTGTATATTTTTTTAAGATAAAAGTTTTGTGAATGATTACACGAGATTTTATTATTTAAGTTGTAAATACTTGTTACTTGCATTTATTCAGAAATAAATGAAATGTTTTGCACGTGTGGTTTATTATTTTAATATTGTTATTATAGGATATGTATATAGCGCACATGTCCATGCAAGTAGCGCATGCTGAAGGCGCTTTGTTCTTGTTACACAGGCATTGATTCTGTTGGTTTGTTGTTTAACGCTACATTCAGCAATTGTGGGGTAATGTGACGGCGGTCTGTATGTAATCGAGTCTGAACCAGACCATCAAGTGATTGTCACCGAGACAATCGGAAATGATGCGATGATACACATCAGCCAAGTCAGTGAACCTGACCACCTGATCCCGTTAGTCGCCTCTTGTGACATACATGGGTTGTTGAAGAACTCTAACCTGGATCATCACGTGATGTTACACAAAGCACATGACCAGATGATCCGTCACATGATCGGCGAGATGCTGATGCCTGCTGTTGTGGTATTGACCGAAAGCTTCATACAATAAATATGCAAATTAACGCTAGGCACACATGTCCCAGTTTCATCAACAGAGGGTCACAGTTGAAGTATTCTTATGTATGCAATATATACTCAAATAATATAATAATCTGATATTTGTATGTTCGAATCCCAAATTCGCCCTAATAATGATTGTTGGTTCCCGACACGGGTTGGTAGGTGTCATCCAAGTTGTTAACACCTGTGTCAGGCTTTACATTCCTCCATGTCAAACTCATTCATTCATTCATTCATCCATCCATTCATTCATCCATTCATTCGTAAGTCCGTCCATTGGTCAGTCAGTCAGTCAGTCAGTCAATAACTAGTACGCCATGATGTAAGTACACATATGAATGCAAACCTTTCAACATCAAATTCGTTAAAGACTGCAGTGACCGCTCTTATCAGGATTTGACCAATTAAAATATATCGAGACACAGTATGACGTTTACGTCCTTCACAATTCACCATTTTTTTTAAAACCGGCACGGAGAGATGGTATAGTTACATGTTCACTGAGATGTAAAGACACGTTCCTTCATGTCGTTCAGCTTTCAGCGATCATGAAGCATCTCATGACGAAAATATCATTATGCACTAGCAGGCTGATCAACGAAGCTACAACAGACTTGAAAACCTCTGTGTTCAGGTGCCAGTTAAATATCACAAAGTGGTAGGTTAGTCACGCCGATTTCCCGCATGGATACAATGTGTGAAGCCCATTTATGGTGTGGCCCTCCGTAATATTGCTGGAATATTGCTAATAGCTGCGCAAAATCTCACTCACTCACTCACTCACTCACTCACTCACACCAAATTGGGATTCGGGGATAATTCGTCTCATGGCCTTGATCACGATATATGAATAAGTAATGAATGTATTGTAGACATAATTACAACATACCAACATACATTTGCACTTCACGGTGACCTCAACGCTGACCTCCAAGCTGACCTTGAAAAAGAATTAGGTCAAGGTTGGCCATTTCTTCTGATGCACACCAGTTAGCTATGCATAGTCGCGTTCCGTATTCGCACTAAAAATGTATGATGGCAGGTTCGAATCCGGTTTTTTTTGCCGACTGATTTGGTTAATGTCTACGGTTTGCGTTACTTCGGGTTTTCCTCCTAGTTTCAGCTGACACGCCACGTTATAACGGGGATACTGTTCGAAGCTTTATACCAAACGCATCCATTCACCCCTGTTCGGAATCACGTACCTGTGTAACTCGTGTCAGTTACATCAGAGAATCAACTCCGTGTCAACCTGGGGCGATGGGGCAGCCTAGTGGTTAAAGCGTTCGCTCGTCACGCCGCAGACCCGGGTTCGATTCCCCACATGGGTACAATGTGTGAAGCACATTTGTGGTGTCCCCCAGTGATATTGCCGGAATATTGCTAAAGCGGCCTAAAACTAAACTCACTCACTCACTCCGTGTCAACCTCCCTTATGCAGACCCGCAGAGAAGACTTGCACTCTGAGCAACATTGTTACATAATGTATATGTTTAACATAAGCCATATGCACGCCCTAAAGCATGTTCAAACTGTGACGTTATTAGCCTGGGTGCCGTTGTACATAGCGATCTAAGCGCGATCTAAGCGCGATCTAACACGATTATTCACAGACCGACGCCATGCAGCTGGAATATTGGAGTGCAGCGTTAAACAACAAACAAGTATTTGTGTCATTGTAGTCTCTTGACGTTTGCAGTGCTTAGGAGACTGTGAGTGAGTTTAGTTTTACGCCGCTTTTAGCAATATTCCAGCAATATCACGCCGGGGGTGATAAATGGGCTTCACACATTGTGCCTTTATGGGAAATTGAACTCCTGTCTTCCGCGTGACGTGCGAACGCCTTAACCACTAAGCTACCTTATCGCCCCTTCGGCGACTGGAATCAGTAATGTAAACCTGTGATAGCGTTTGTAATGTTTTGCTGTTCAAAGTAATTTTCAAATGTATTTCGTATTTTTCCCGGTCGTTCAGTATCCGCTTGTGATTAAAAACCTAAAGTACTGTCGGAAATGCTAGGAAACTGCTTTTTAGCCTTAATACTTTGATAAAGGTGATAAATGTACTATGTTGTCAATATATCAACTCACCTATAGTGTACCTTATTTTTATTTCAATCGATTTAACATTCCCATGCATTATTTAAAGGGCAATTTACAGGAGAGAATTTGGTACCAAAACAACAACTTAGGATTTTTTCAGAGTTCAACAACAGAAATCTGAAATAGTCTTTACATTTATGCTAATAATACAGGTGGTGTGAAAATATGAATCAACGTTTTTCTTTAACAAATAAATGTTGAATGTTTGTGTTACTTTACTTAATTATCGTTTCTTTATTGAAGAAATATTACTATAAATGTTAAGTCTTGATAAATAAGTTTCCCGTCATGCATGCACATCTTTATCACAGCGTCCACTAAGGCCAACTATTTGCAGGCAATTGTTGCAAAGGTTTATAAGTTTTTTGTGCTTGAAAAAGACAGAGGTAAACCTTTCATTAGTTTAGAAAGGGTTTATTACAGAACTTGTAGAGCTGTTGGTATGTCTTACCAACAAGTTTAAAATATTGTAAACAAATCAGACAAGACAGGGACCGTCTTGCAAAACCGAGACGTAAAACCATCCTTGACAACTTTGACAAGGGAGTACTTAGACGGGCGGTCTACAAACTTTATGAAAAGAAGAATATATATACATGTATTCTAAAGAAGCTACACCAGTGACTTCGTTAAATCTTTGGCCAATTCACAACTAGATTAAACTGACCGAATTATATCCATATATTTGCAATGAAATAATATACTGTTGACATGCAAAACATTTATTAAAACGTTGCACATTTCTACAATTAATCGATACGATAACACAAGTGATAGGATTATTTCCAATGTACAGTAATTCGTATGCTTATTTCAAAACAAACACACATACACAAATGATCCCTTACATAACCAATACGTATACTATACGTACACATATTCAACATTTTGAAGAAAACGTCTATTGAGATGACCCCTCCCCGAGCGTGTGCTCAGGTGTCAATTTCAGCTATCGATACCGTGGATGCTGATGAGGTAACACAGGCAGTTAATGTTTGTATCAAATAACGTCCCACTACCCGATATTTTTCTAAGTTTTTGGTACTTTCATCAGTAAAAACACATTTTAGGGCATGTCTCAAAATTTATTCCCTCGGTCTACATTAGGTAGATGTTCTTAAAGTGATATTTGTTATTTAAGTAACTGTAATACCTCTGAATTTTAAATATAAGTCTAAAAGCATTTTTCTAGCATTTCCGACAGTACTTTAAATTGTCCCTTTACTCATTCCCTTTAGAAACCGGGTGAGATTTATTTTCCGGAAAACCACATCTACAATAACACAGCAGTATCTTCATTGACATGTGGACATGCTAAGGATAATGGATATATACTTCATTTGATTTATGTATCACTTTAATACGACCGGTGAAGTCCGATTTCACATTCCGATAAGGCTTATCGGGAAACCATGCGTGGGACAGCACCCCCCAGCTACCCACAGTCACAAAGCGTGACTTCTAAACTGCGGCGCAGTATTTAGGGAAACAGTATCTCGGTCCCCATCAGTGTACGCCAGGATAACTGTGGCCCTGGCATGTCGTGAATGTTAGTACCTGAACTCACGCGTGGAGTTCAGGTGAAGGTGCCTTTACCCCGTCATGGCCGCAATGCCCTTCACTGAAGAGGATCTACTGGAGCGAGGCGAGGAGGACTGACTGACTGACTGAGTTTGGTTTTACCCCGCTTTTAGCAATATTCCAGCAACATCACGGTGGGGGACACCAGAAATGGGCTTCACACACATTGTGCCCATGTGGGATTCGAACCCGGGTCTTCGGCGTGACAAGCGAACGCTTTAACCATTAGGCTACCCCACCGCCCCCGAGGCGAGGAGGACCTCATGGTTACAGTTGGTTCAGAATAAAAGCCTTCGCGAAACATACTATAAACATGACAGGATGTTTCTTGGATGAAGGGACTGAATGACAGTCTAGTGGTTAAAACATCTGTTATCCCAAAAGGTCCGAGTTCGAATCCCTCAAATGGTTGAGCTTCCCGCATGTCTTGTTGCTACCTCTCGAAACACACACACGCGCGCACACACATTAACACACACACTTGATTTGTTATGGAAAAACTCAGCTTTCCTGTGGATATACCTCTATGACCACAGCATATTTTTACTATTACTCAATTCCTTATATGTGCCATTTAGGTCTCATTTGGTCTCATTTAGCATGACCGAGATTCCAGCCACCTGACCACCTTATTGTTGGCTTATTTGTTTATTGATTTACGCCGCACTCGGTCTGTAAATAATCTAGTCTGGACCAGGCAATCCAGTGATCGAGAGCATGAGAATTGAACTATGCAACTGGAATACGATGATATGTGTTAACCACGTCAACGAGCCTGACCACCGGATTCCGCATGAGTTGCTGAAGACAAAATTCTAACCCGGATCTAACGTTTATGATCAGCATATTCATGTCATCGTTATGCTGTCTACAATAACACAGCAATAACCGAGATTTCGACCATCCGATCCCCAAATACCCGTTATCGTGATACAAAAGCTATTAATAACGATACCTCGTATTGTGAGTATTCACGTAATCTAGCTACAATAATACAACCATAATCAGGTCTGAGCTTTGTGAACGGCTTCTTGACTATTTAAAATGTGAAGCATGAAATTTGTCACACAGGTTCTTATCCAAGTACATGCATTTAGCTCTATAATGCCCAGCTGGAATATTGCTGAGTGCGGTGTTAAACAAACAAAAAATAAACAAACAAACTCAGATTAGTAGCGCCATCCAATATGGCCGCCAAATGCAACATGGCCGCCAAAATTATCCCTGTTTTATAGTAATCTATTTGTTAGCCATCTGTAAACGTTAGGATTACAGTTGCCCATATATTTTTACCATATTTTGTATAATGGTACTTGACAGTTGGCCGCTCCAGTAACAGGGAACGTAGTGTTTAAATAGAGAAGGAACAGTGAGATTTGATACGTGTATTTGATAGTTAGTGACTGGCGCGATATATGACACCAATCACTACTGCAACAGACATCACTCGTGATATGTTATTGTTTTGGTATATACAGGCTGTATTTTCTATGTGGTCGTCCCTCTCTCTACATATCCTATTCACACACACCTGACGCAGTCTGTAGTGTTAATACTGTTAAGCCCTCGGTAGATAATACACTGAAAACGAAATACAGAGAACTTTATAAGCAATAGTATCCTTTGTCCTAACCAGCATGTGTGAATCACATTCTGGCACTGTTGACAGACATTCAGTCCTGGAGGGGGCTGGACTAATTGTAGAAATATATGCTGAAAATGATTTTCTATTTATTATATAATATTTATATCGCGCTCATATCCTGGCAACTAGCGCTGGTATTTTTTCCCTCGATCTTTGGATGTCAGTCTCAACGGCACATCGTGTTATCAATCACAACTCCCTGGGGATCATACAACTCTTGCAGCCATTTGTGGGCAAACGGTTATGAATTCATACTATCCGAAACAATTCATCTCGAGAACTTTCCAGTCATGTGAAGTTTGTTCTTGTTGCTCGATCCCGATGGTGTGGTCAAGTTCGGACTTCTGTCCATTCCGAAGTTGTAGGCCCTGCCTTTAGATTGCTTCAAGACTGAGCTTGCCATATAAGGTATGCACCTTCACTGCCAGACAGTTCCTGTAGGTTCATCTCAAAGGAAAATATCCCCTACTTTCTCCCATACTTTCTACAAGTTGTAGATAAAGTCATGTTTCCGCAGTACGACAATGATGTTATATGAAACGGTAAATAATATCTTCTTTATTTTTAGTGACTCAAAGTTGGAACACTGTAAATGAACTAGTGACCTCCAGGGATGCTGATAAACCACACTCCTTCAATCTAAGAAATCTCAATTTTCAAGAACGCAGACAGGCAAGAGAAGATATTTTACGTACGTTTCCTAAGGATCATCGAAGGATTATTAGAAATGTATGTTTTTCATACATGTTTCTGATTTTTCTTACGATTGTAAGCATGATAACTTTACAAAATTATGTAACCTACATATAAGATACGTGTTTAAACGTTTCAACTTTCACTGTATCCCATACGTGTCTCAATTCTTCATGCGTGTTTTCAGTGAATGCAATACATGTCTAACATTGCCCATACGTGTTATTATTGCATTACATGCGTGTTTAACACTAAATCTACTGTTTATTACTGCAAAAGTTTGGTTTTCAATGGGTCAATTTGAGACATAATTATTAAAACAATGGCATTTGATCCTTTCTCGAAAATTCTGTCAACTTGCAAAGTCCTGTAAAATGTCTGCTAGTAATGATATAGTAAAACCAGACTTTTTTTTAATTTTGTCTACAATTGTCTGTTACGATTCAGGTTTGGTATATGGCTTTTTGCATTTTGTCATGTTTTGCTAGCTAGTTGTTCATGTTCAAAACTCCTATTGTCATAAAAAGGTGTTTGAATATTTATGAAAATATTGAAAAGGACACCCTGTATATTTATGTTGGCGATACTATGCTTAACGAATTATGTATGTGAAGGATACAATCGCAGAATTGTTTAAAACAGGGTGTAGTTGTAAAATAGGGAAAGGATTGAGACCAGCATTCACCATACTTTATAAACATGTCGGTGTTGGTTAAACACGATGTGAAAATTGTTTCATGGTACATTCAGTATGTTTACCATTTTAAAAAAAACCACATGATACTGTGTTGCGGCTGTGTTGCGGCTGTGTTGAATACATTTTATTGTTTGAGAAATGAATTAGTTCGGGGATACCTTTCGGTTTTCTTTCTTCTATTTTTCTGTGTGTTCTATTTTGCTCATATGTTTTGTTGCTGTTGGTTTGGTTTGTTCCATTTCTGTTCCTTTTTGTATTTTTCTCTAACCTGTCACCCCTAAAGACAAGGAGCAGTACAAAGGGTGAGTCCTCACTATCATTACAAGGGAAGATATGTTGTTCCTGGGGAACACGAAGTCCACACTAGCTGTACAAGGGAAGATATCTTGTTCCTGGTGAACCAGATGTCTACACTAGCAGTACAAGGGGACATATGTTGTTTCTGTTGAACAGGATGTCCACACTAGCAGTAAAAGGGGACATATGTTGTTTCTGGTGAACACGATGTCCCCACTAGCAGTACAAGGGGAGATATGTTGTTTCTGGTGAACCCAAAACCTCACTAGCAGTACATGGGGAGATATGTTGTTTCTGGTGAACACGATGTCCCCACTAGCAGTACATGGGGAGATATGTTGTTTCTGGTGAACCTGATGTCCACACTAGCAGTACAAGGGGAGATGTGTTGTTTCTGGTGAACCCGGTGTCAATATTAGCAGTACAAGGTAAGATATGTTGTTTCTGGTGAACCCGATGTCCACACTAGCAGTACAAGGGGAGATGTGTTGTTTCTGGTGAACCCGGTGTCAATATTAGCAGTACAAGGTAAGATATGTTGTTTCTGGTGAACCCGATGTCCCCACTAGCAGTACAAGGGGAGATATGTTGTTTCTGGTGAACCTGATGTTCACACTAGCAGTACAAGGGGAGATGTGTTGTTTCTGGTGAACCCGGTGTCAATATTAGCAGTACAAGGTAAGATATGTTGTTTCTGGTGAACCCGATGTCCCCACTAGCAGTACATGGGGAGATATGTTGTTTCTGGTGAACCCCGTGTCAATATTAGCAGTACAAGGGAAGATGTGTTGTTTCTGGTGCACCTGATGTCCACACTAGCAGTACAAGGGGAGATGTGTTGTTTCTGGTGAACCCGGTGTCAATATTAGCAGTACAAGGGAAGATGTGTTGTTTCTGGTGAACCTGATGTCTACACTTGTAGTACAAGGGGAGATTTGTTGTTTCTGGTGAACCCCAAAACTTCACTAGCAGTACAAGGGGAGTTATGTTGTTCTGGTGAACCCCAAAACTTCACTAGCTGTACAAGGATATATATGTTGTTTCTGGTGAACCCGATGTCCACACTAGCAGTACAAGGAGAGATATGTTGTTCTGGCAAACCCCAAGTCCCCACTAGCAGTACAAGGGGAGATATGTTGTTTCTGGTGAACCCGATGTCAATATTAGCAGTAGAAGGGAAGATATGTTGCTTCTGGTGAACCCGATGTCTACACTAGAAGTACAAGGAGATATGTTGTTTATGGTGAATCCGATTTCAATATTAGCAGTACAAGGGGAGATATGCTGTTTCTGATGAACCCGATGTCAATATTAGCAGTACAAGGGAAGATGTGTTGTTTCTGGTGAACCTGATGTCTACACTAGCAGTACAAGGGGAGATGTGTTGTTTCTGGTGAACACGATGTCCCCACTAGTAGTACAAGGGGAGGTATGTTGTTTCTGGTGAACACGATGTCTACACTAGTAGTACAAGGGGAGACGTGTCGTTTCTGGTGAACCCGATGTCCACACTAGCAGTACAAGGAGATATGTTGTTTCTGGTGAACCTGACGTGTACACTAGAAGTACAAGGGGAGATATGTTGTTTCTGGTGAACCTGATGTTCACACTAGTAGTACAAGGGGAAATATGTTGTTTCCGGTGAACCTGATGTCTAAACTAGAAGTACAAGGTAAGATATGTTGTTTCTGGTGAACCCGATGTCCACACTAGCAGTACAAGGGGAGATATGTTGTTTCTGGTGATCCCGATGTCCACACTAGCAGTACAAGGGGAGATATGTTGTTTCTGGTGAACCCGATGTCCACACTAGCAGTACAAGGGGAGATATGTTGTTTCTGGTGAATCCGATGGCCGGCAACAGTGAGGCAGTTTTAGCTATACACCAATAGAGCTTCTGTGGCAAATGCCAATGCATTTGCGAAAGACCAGTAATGATTGAACTCAGAAAGATGGCTTCCGTAATGAAGTGCCTATTGGCTTTAACTGCAGAGAACAATAACTCAAACTGAAGAGAACACGAGTGATATAGTCTCATGTGTATTCGCCATTACAGAATGTTTGCTGGCGAATGAATTCAAATGGTATCGATTGACATTCGAGAACATAATCACAAAAAGTATTCAGCATTTAACATCCGCAGTCTAGATGCACTACGACAGTTCCAAGATCCTATTAGTAAATTTGAATAGGTGTTTACCCAAATATAACGTTCCTAACTATCACGTTTTTTGTATATTTACTGATAACCATGATCAAAATGGATCGAGACAAGGGACATTTGCTTTACCAATTTTGGTACACTTCCCCGTTGTCAACAAGCGATGGATTAAGCAAACAGCATTGTTATGTGTGATACAACACGTTTAGGAGGCACGTTGGCATGAACGTGACTTATCTCGTGCGACACGTTGGCACGAACGTGACTTATCTCGTGAGACACGTTGGCATGAACGTGACTTATCTCGTGCGACACGTTGGCATGAACGTGACTTATCTCGTGCGACACTTTGGCATGAACGTGAGTTAGCTCTTACAGCAGAAAGTATGATATAACAAAACTGTGGCGTGTCAGCTGATGTTGGACAAAATACCCGGGACGGATGTTCTAAACATTCATCACATTCGTAAAACCATATGCTCGAATGTGTCGGACACCGTATGTTCTGGTGGGATTTATGGAAATTCCCTAACAATCTCTGCTGGTAATAGTGTGAGCGATTCCAAAAGCATTGAAATGTAGTAACTTGTACATCGGTGTTTAAACCAGACAGAAATACTTTACTGACAACTAATTATTGGTAAAACACAGTGTTACAAACTTCTACTGAATAATGAAGAAAACAAGGCGTTGCATTTTTAAATCTGTTTATCACAAGGGACATATAACATTTCCGAGTGCATAGGACATGGACATTATACAAGGCACTAGGTACGGGTATTCTAACGGAAGATACATAATATAACACACACACACACACACACACACACACAAAAAAGAAAAAGATACTGACTTCATTGCGGTTATTACATAGGGCACTAGGTTATCGGATGGACATAGCCTAGAGCACATGAAATGGCGTCATTATACGTGTATAACTTGGGTCTCCAGACATTGATATTCACACGGGTTTAAGATAGCGTGATTGTCACAGGTATTCGCGCACATCTACATAGCTCTCTTGGCAAAGCGTATTCACTCGGGTACACATACAGGTACACCATAAGACACTAGACACGGGTATTCACACATGCAGGTACACCATAAGACACTAGACACGGGTATTCACATATACAGGTACACCATAAGACACTAGACACGAGTATTCACACATACAGGTACACCATAAGACACTAGACACGGGTATTCACACATACAGGTACACCATAAGACACTAGACACGGGTATTCACACATACAGGTACACCATAAGACACTAGACACGGGTATTCACACATACAGGTACACCATAAGACATCACACACGGGTACACATACAGGTACACCATAAGACACTTGACACGGGTATTCACACATACAGGTACACCATAAGACACTAGACACGGGTACACATACAGGTACACCATAAGACATCACACACGGGTATTCACACATACAGGTACACCATAAGACACTAGACACGGGTACACATACAGGTACACCATAAGACACTTGACACGGGTATTCACACATACAGGTACACCATAAGACATCACACACGGGTACACATACAGGTACACCATAAGACACTTGACACGGGTATTCACACATACAGGTACACCATAAGACACTAGACACGGGTACACATACAGGTACACCATAAGACACTTGACACGGGTATTCACACATACAGGTACACCATTAGACAATAGACACGGGTATTCACACATAAAGGTACACCATAAGACAATAGACACGGGTACACATACAGGTACACCATAAGACACTAGACACGGGTATTCACACATACGGGTACACCATAAGACACTAGACACAGGTATTCACACATACATTGCCATTATTGGCATGAGTATATTTGTTTCAGCAGTATTACAGCTGAAGTAAACAAATCGAGTGATTGACGCCTAGCGATACCACGACAGAGCATGCGTTTATGAATCACTATAAAACGAAAAGGTGAAGGTGATCATATCCAACCTCACCGGTGACAACCGTCATAAACATGTGCAAAGTCTCGTTAAGTACTACCCAGAAAGATTCGGGAAGTCAAATAGGGGATTGCATCAGGCACAACGGTTTTCACTAATGTATACTATTTCGAAATGAACTCCACATGTCCACCATAAAACTTTACAGCTGTACTGAGACCTTGAATTGTGTGGCCTTGATCAAACTTCTAATAATAATGTAGTCTAACATCCAATATGCACAACTACACTATCCTGCACAACAGTTATCAGGATCAGGAACATCTAAAGTAACTACATATTATACAAACAAATTGTCCTTTGTTTGTGAAAACCCCTACACATAAAACACGAGTATAGAGGCTGCTGCCATCAACACAAACAACACGAACAGAAACTTGTCCAGTCTATCAGCATCTTCATCTTTCTGGACATCACTGGCTTCATTCCAAGCACTGGTTTTGTTGTCCAAATTTGTGACCTTGACCTTCTTACGGCAGAAACTAAGCAGCGCTCCTTGTCGGTGGTGAGTGTTCATTACCAGAAGTGTGGCGAGCAGAGCCAGAGCGCTCTGTGATAGAAGAAGAACCAGATAGATGGTCAGACGCGAGGCGTTGCCGGACTTTGGGATAGCATCGTTGATGTAGTTGAGGAACACGGCTCCGGACACAAAGATGGAGACGAGGAAGGAGACCTTCTCCCCCGAAGCTGCAGGCAACAGGAATACACAGGCGTTGAGGAAGGAGAGAAGACACATGGGGAAGATGACGCTGAGGGTGTAGAAGATGCTGAGACGTCGAAGACGGAATTCGATGTCAAAGTAACGGAGAGTTTCAAAGACTGCTTGCAGATACTCCTCATGGAAAGTTGTGTTGACCAACTCCCACTCACTGCTGCCAGTAAAATATTCAGAGAAAGTTTTGATGAAACCTTGATCTCCAGGATAAGGACTTGTATCGATTACGCCAAGAACAGACATGTGACAAGTCTGTTCATCATAGGGATACCTTGTCACATCCAAATTACAAATTGTCTCAAATTCATCTATAATGAACATCAATGTGATACCGGAAAAGTCAACGGAGATAGGCATGCTAGCTCTTAAGGAGGAAATCTTGTCTCCCACACCGTTTGGAATTATAAAGTCTGGTGTCAATATCTCCTCATGATCAAAGCTAAGGCGTCTGATACCGTTGCTGATGTTCCATGACAACCAAGGATCCTTCCAAGACAAAGCCAGTGTGCCGCTTAGACGAAAGATCTGACTGGCTTCTTCCACGGCGAGAACAGCTATAGGGGCGAAGCTCACTGACACATTTACTCGGGTGTTCGTCCCATGGGGCGATATGGCGCTGGAGTAGTTGTGAAGGAGTTCCTGCTTCAGTTGCACCTGTCGCCGTCTCTCAGGGTCTGCTTCGCCACAACAACATCTCAACAAACTAATGCAACAAATAGCCCAAGCCGTATTTTTAAGAAGTCCCATGTCTGAAGTGTAAACACTTGATCACAGATAATTGCTCTGTTTTGTCGGCACTGAACCCAATCGGCACTATACCGGGAAGTACACATCAGTAATGAATCCGGGAATCCAAAATCTGACATTATCCATAAAGCAAATCAAACAATCAAATACCCTGTATTCCTGATAGCACCAAAGTCCTCACAAGCAAATCACAATCAAATACCTTGTATTCCGATAGCACCAAAGTCCTCAGAGCAAATCACAATCAAATACCTTGTATTCCGATAGCACCAAAGTCCTCAGAGCAAATCACAATCAAATACCTTGTATTCCGATAGCACCAAAGTCCTCAGAGCAAATCACAATCAAATACCTTGTATTCCGATAGCACCAAAGTCCTCAGAGCAAATCACAATTAAATACCTTGTATTCCGATAACACCAAAGTCCCCAGAGCAAATCACAGGGAGGGAGACTGTTTTTTTCCCCGCTGCACTTAAACTGAGTACTTGCAATACACAGGGAGGCGTGATATCTAGATAAACCTAAGTCTGCGTGGAACAAATCACATGAAGTGCTATTTTTCTGATCAACCCGAAATCAGCACTAGCATCACAAATAGAGAGATGATTATCTGAATGCAACAAAGTCCGCAAAAGCAAATCACATGAGAACTTGGTTTCTTTCTGATACACCAGTAGTCAGCACTTCTAACACACAGGGAGAGGCACTGTGTTGTATTGTATCCGAGGATGGCCGACTGGATATACACTGGAAGGCGATGGTTTCCGCTAATGAATTGCCACTTGCGTTCACACCTAGTTTAAGCTACTGAGAACAATGGTCAAAACAGAAGCAAATACGAGTTGTAAAAGGTATTGTGTTTTTGCCATTAGAGAATGGTTGCCGGCGATTTGAGGTAAATTCACATAGCATCGACTGACAGTCATGACTGATGACTGTATTCAGCATGAAACATCCAAAACCTACGCTCACTGTTGACAGAACACACATTACTGAATCTTGAATCTCTGTGTAGATGTACGAAAGAGAAAGGATATCAAACACCATTGTTCTGAAATATATAACAGATGTGGGCGGCACGTTTGAAGGAACGTGAGCTAGCACGTGCAGCACCAAACGTCATATACTCAGCAAAATTGAAAACTTGACACTAATAAAATTCGACATTGTTCTTTATCTGTTTAATCAAATATAGGTATATATAACAGTAGTAAACAGTGTGATTGCGTTAAATTTTCGTGGAAACCTCGACTTTGTAGCCTATAAAGATGAAATACACGAATTCCACGTGTGAAAATCATATGAGGTCATTCTTAAACTGTACATGCGCATTGAATGTGAGCTCGGAAAACATACAAATGAAACATCTTTGTTTGGAAATGTCACGCCTCAAGAACGTCAACGTGCTATGGAGGAGCTTGATACTGGTCAGTCTGTGGTGGCTGTTATAAGAGCCTATAATTGCTCACCACAAACAATTTTTAATCTAAGGATGAGGATGAGCGTGGATCAAACCGGAAGTGTTGCCGACCGCCCGAAGCCGGGAGCGTCACGTGTGACATCTCTCCGTGAAGATCAAGCAATTATACGATTACGTCATTTTCGGAACAGATTTGTTACTGTAACTTCCTCAAGTAGGGAGATGTTTGGTGGAAGGATAACAGACTGCACAAACTATCAGAAAACGCTTGCGTGCCGCTTGACGTCGCGCCCGAAGACCCAAAATGCACCAATTTAAACGCCCATCCATCGCCGCAACCGACCTGGGTGGGCCACAAGACACATAAAGTTCATTCAAAGACAGTGGAATTCGGTTGTCTTCAACGACGAATTTCGATTCCCATTGAGATTGCTGACGGCAGGACCGGAGTGAACCGTAGGCTAGGTGAACGTCACGCTTAAGTCTGCGTCCGAGAAGTGGACAGATAACGGGGCGACCAGTAATGGTATGGGGTTCGTTTTGCGCACACAGAAGTTCTTCCCTTCTTGTCGTTCGAGGGAACTCAAATGCTGCCCAGTACAGGGACTAACTTGAGCAACTTGTCCTGCTTCCATATATGCAGAGACATGGCCCTGGACTGACGTTCCAGTAAGACAACTCTGGACCGCATACGGCAATTCTTACACAGGATTTTCTACGAAATGCCGGTATTCTAGTTCTGGACTGATCGTCGCGTAGCCCCGACCTCAATCCTACCGCACACATCTGGGACGAGCTGGATCGACGTGTTCGTCAGCAAGTTAATCCACCGCAGACGTTCCAAGATTTTCAACGTCACCTTGTTGAGCAATGGCGACGTCTTCCTCGGGGAGTGTTTACTTACGCTCTAAGAACCATGAGGAGACGCTTCAGGAGGCCACAACCCTTAAAGAAGACCTCAATGGAATTGTTCTCTATGCTGTGAACTTCATTTTGAGGGGTATCTTGACGTCACGAACGTTATCACTGTTAAAGAGTTTCGGCGAGACGTCAAGATGTTCTTTGCACAGTATACGACTAAAATCATTGTCTTAAATCTAATATTAAAAAACCTAGTCCAAAAAATCCCGAGTGTCAGTTTTCCTTTTTGATCATTTCCAAGTTCGAAACAACGACAATAACAACAACAGGGACTGTACACTATTGTCATAACGAGTCCACAGGGACCACTACTTGTTGCTTTACTTTATCTCTCAATGGCCACACTAATTAGAATTACGTTAAATGTGTATTTGTAGAGTATTATCAGAAAACATATTTCGAAATGATGTTAATCATCTCGCTCTTTTACTTTTCTATTGCTTTGTCTCATATTATGAATTCACGAAATAGTCATGCGTAAAGTATGCGTGAATGAATGAGTATGATTTTACGCTGCTTTTAGCAGAAAAGTAAAATGTCAAATTATACCTGTGAAAAATACCTCTCGTTAACCTATCATTGTCATCGTTTGTAGCAACTGAGTGAGTGAATTGCTTTTATCAATAACCCATCAATATAACGGCGGGGGAAACCAGAAATGTACGCATTGTACCCGAGGGGAATCCTAAAACTTCACACGGAAAATCAAAACAAAATGATGATAGTTTGTTCAGTAACTTTTTTTTATTTGGAGGCAAACGTTATGAAACCTAGTTACAGAGTTGGTCTGATGTTTACATTACACTCTCCGTTCAAATGTTTGACCATGAACTGATTTGGAATAAGTGAGTGAGTGAGTACGTTTAGTTTTCGCTGCTTTTAGCAATATTCCAGCAATATCACGGCGGGCGACACCAGAAGTTGGCTTCACACATTGTACCCATGTGGGGAATCGAACCCGGGTCTTCGGCGTGACGAGCCAACGCTTTAACCACTGGGCTACCCTCCTCCCCGATTTGGAATTAGGTTGTGATGCATCGGTATCATTTTGACCCCAACAGACTTTTGTGATCATCTAATATAAAACCAATATATTAATGGACGCTGTTAGAATCTAGAATTCGAAAACTGAATTCATCTCTTGATAACATGTTTTTTCTTCTTGAGCAGGAGTCTGTGCGACGTCAGGCAAGAAGTGATTTAGATTTTATACCTAGCAAAACCGGCAGCACTGCAGCAACAAAGAGGGTCTCAGGCATCAAACAGACACTTCATATTTTACGCAAACTGTGTGAAGGCCAGGACAAGGTTAGTCTTTTCGCGAAAGTGATTTTATGTGATCTGTGCATATTATTTTCATCCCATTTTGTTAATGGATTAGGCGGCTGACTTTGTGTGCTGGCGATTAGGTGCCTGACACTGAGGGTGTGGGTTCGAATCTCAGATGGGACTAAACCCAAACACAGAACTAGAATCTGTACTTTAATGAGAAAGTGTAGACCCATCAACATCTAAAATTTTCACCAGACCGTCGGGCTGGCTAGCTGTAAATTTAGACCGTCCGTCAGAAATCTAGCCCATCTCGGGCGATCGGAGGGGCCTTATTTCATACACTGGATAATTGCTTTCAACGCATAATCTCTGCTTTGAATATTTTTCGTTGCTTGGGTCAATTTCTCACTTATTTCAAATATTTTCTCTTTGCTTCCAATATTTTCACGTTGCTTCCAATTATTATTTTTTTGCCTCGAATATATTTATATTTTAAGTTTCAATACAACAACGAGAAAATAATCAAAACAACGAGAAAATATTCGAACTAACACAAAAAGCAACGAGACCATACTCACAATTTCAAGTTTTCAATGAAACGCAGCAACGAAAACGAAGCAACGAAAATTTATTAACAAGTGAATGATAAAAAATAGTCATAATTTCAAATATATTTTGATAAAAACTTGAAATAGCCTCAAATAAAATATTCGAAGCAACGTGATAACAATGGAATTTACGAAAAAATAATCGAAGCAATGAGAAACAATTTTTGCTTGAAAAGTTATGTGTGCTTAAAAATGACAGCATTTGGTTTTCATATTGAGAGGTGTTTACACATGAAATGCTGTCGTTTACAGCAGGTTTACATTGACAACAACAGGTAATGAGTAACATAAACGTATGGAACAAGAACAACGATGACAAGGGGAATGAATCCAGATGTATAGTAAGGGTATACAACGGCTGATTGGATTGGATATTCAAAATTTAACAAGCTCATATTATCTGACGTTGACGATTATTGTTTTACTACTCCAAAGACCATGTGACGTGTGGTTCTCTTTGGTTAAGTTGCCAGTTTTTGCTTGTTTTTGTAAGGGCGACAACGCGATAATGCGACAACCCAACAATGTCCCTTCCAGGAATCGATAGGTATCTCCCCGTTTTATCTCACATATGGGAATTTAGTGTAAGACAGTATGCATCTGAGGCTGTATATGGGACTTTTCCAAAGACGTGTTCTACATCGTCATATCGTGGATGTAATACCAAAAGAAATACAAACACGGTAATAGAAGGATCGAGCCACGCTGTCATGTAGAGCAGGGCAAAATCTCATTACATCCATTTAGCGCCGGGACGATCCGGGTAAGATTTGTTCTTCAGCAACCCATATGTATTGTAAGATTCGACTGAGCACCTTTCTAGCAATATGACGGCGGACTGTTAAAATAATCGAGACTGGGCCAGACAATCCAGTGATCGACATCAAGAACATCGTTCTACGCAATTGGGATGCGATGACATGTGTCATACAAGTCAGCGAGTCTGACCACCTGATCCAGTTAGTCGCCTTTACGACAAGAATGGGTTGCTGAAGACCAATTCTAACCCGGATGTTCACGAGTAAGTCATCGTAAATTGAGATTTAAACACAAAACATTCATCACATGTTACCACAGTCACTTTCTTTGTCTGCTATATATGAAACACCAATATTGAGAGTGCAGCCATCAATACAAACAGGACAAAAAAAAACTTGTCCAATCTTTCTGCAACTTCATCTTTCTTAACGTTACTGTCTTCATCCAGTGACCCTGTTGACACATGAACTGCACTCTTCTTGCGGGAGAAGCAAAGCAGCGCTCCCTGTCGGTGGTGAGTGTTCATTACCAGAAGTGTGGCGAGCAGAGCCAGAGCGCTCTGTGATAGAAGAAGAACCAGGTAGATGGTCAGACGCGAGGAGTTGCCGGACTTTGGGATAGCATCGTTGATGTAGTTGAGGAACACGGCTCCGGACACGAAGATGGAGACGAGGAAGGAGACCTTCTCCCCCGAAGCTGCAGGCAACAGGAATACACAGGCGTTGAGGAAGGAGAGGAGACACATGGGGAAGATGACGCTGAGGGTGTAGAAGATGCTGAGACGCCGAAGATGGAATTCGATGTCAATGTAGGAAGTTAAAGAATGAATTAATTTGACGGTAATGGTTGTGTTGATCAGCTCCCACTCACTGCTGCCAGTAAAGTATTCAGAGAAGATTTCATTGCGTGACTGATGTCCCAGTTGAAGTTTAGATTCGAAGATACTGAGAACAGTCATGCGACATACCTGTTCATCATAGGGATACCATGTCACATCCAAATTACAAATCATCTCAAATTCATCTATAATGAACATCAATGCGTTGCCATTATTTTCAACAACGATAGGCATGCTTGCGGATAAAGAGGAAATCTTGTTACCTATACCGTTTGGAATCATGATGTTTGGAGTCCATATCTCCTGTGGCTCAAACTGAAGTTCGTTGATACCCTTGCTGTAGTCCCATGTCAACCAGGGATCCGTCCATGTCAAAGTCATAGCGCCACTTATACGGAAGATCTGACTTGTTTCTTCCACTGCCAACACAGCAATTAGAGCGAATGACACAAGTACATTCACCGGGTTTGTCGTTCCTTGGGGCGACACCGTTGAGGTGTAGTTGTGCAGGAGGTCCTGCTTTAGTTGTTGCTGTTGCCGTCTCTCAGGGTCTGGTTCACAACAGCAACATCTAAACACCAACACCACTGACAGTATCAAAGTCACGTAGCTCGGAATCGTCTTCATCTTTTCATCCAGGTTGAAATGACTTTATGTGATTTTGATTAGATTAAAGGTTGACTCACAGTTCGAAGCTTCACACGAAGGGTTTACGTATCTTTCACAGCTTTCTATTTTGGGTAGATCTAGAAGGTTTGATAATCCTACAACCACATGAACAGATTTTTACCAATGTTAGTCACCTTGGCGCCATCTCCTTCCGGAAGGCGCGAAAAAAGAACACACGCAAAAGGGACGAGTCTTTTCGCAACTCCGAAACGAAGATCGAAACTTACATGAAACAGAATATCTCCTGTGCGTCTCCGACACACGTCTCCATCAGCAAGAACTCCTTGTATATTCAGCCTCACGCCAAACAATGCCCTCAATCGAAACTCATTCCAACAATACTTTCAGAAGAGATATGAGTCTGACTTGCCCTTCTCTGTGATATACCGAATAGTTTGCCTGTCTGTCGAGAGGCGGTTCGGTGGGTCTATCTCCGACCACTTCATTCCATAAAACGTCTCACGGTAGCACTCCGACCCACGTCCCTAAGAACATGGACACTTCGTATATTCAGTCCTACGTTAGGCTGGTCCATCGACCGAAATTCTGTTTCAGTTCAACGCAGCAACACTTTCAGAAATGATCTGTCTCCAGCCTACAAAACACAGAGGCGTACACTTTCTATCTACGCGACTGACCGTTAGTGAAATCATCCAGAAGGGTCCACCAATGTTATGATGAGCAAATGCTTTGATCATATATATCGGAACCAAAGCAATTAAATAACAATGGTAATGCAGTAGTTCAGTTTGTAGAACACCGTCAATCTACTAATGCATTGTTTTGTTTATTGCCGTTGCTATGGTTGCTAACATACCGATAATCAGTTTGTATGCACCTCAAATACTTACAATAATTACAAAGCAATTCCATATAACTGCAATGATTTTCTGTTTATTTTCTTGATCAGATTTAGTTGCACAGTACAATGCTGTATTGCTGAAAGTCCCGATGAGACCATTTTGATCATTACCCCGTGTCTTCATAAAACAGTAAACTTAATGAATATATTTGTGTTGTTGCCAACAGGTGGAGTGGATATGTGAATTGACTCATGAATAGGCGTCCTCGTAAAGTACCCCGTGTAAATGATATATAAGAGTTTACTTAATGGCCGTTCTATAGCTGCCCCTACTGTAGTCGCGTTGATCGTCCATGTTGCCTTGGAAACAGAGTGTCTGCCCGAAACATGTCTATAGTTCCATCCTACATGGCTTCTTTGCTTACAGGGATGTCAATGCGATGTTTGATACATATTTTGTAGTTTTGTCAATACTAATCATTATTAGAGGTCAGGAGGATGAGTGAACCTTGTCACATTGGCTCCTTGTTGTTTTCTGTTTCTTAAAGTTAAATTTAGTATTCATGTTAAACTGCGGCATGGCATTTGAGTGGGTAACACCAAAGAACCGGCACCCGAAGATCCTGGCTAGAATTGGTCTTCAGTAACCCATGATTGTCATAAGAGGCGACTAACGGGATCGGATGGTCAAGCATCGTATCCCAGTTACGTAGAATGATGCTCATGTAGTTGATCACTGGAGTGTCTGGTCCAGACTCGATTATTTACAGATCGCCGCCATGAAGCTGGACTATTGCTGAGTTCGGCGTTAAATAACAAACCAACCAGCCAACCAACCAAAGAACTGTCTTTGATACAACGAGCTTACTACCACGTCATTATATAAAATCTTTATTTTATATGTAAGTGCAATACTCTTGAATGCAACGTTAAAATCAATTTCACCTGCCATCAGTGAGTCAAAATAGATAATCCTGTTTACAATCTATTAAACGAGATTTATGGGTAATTGTATATGAAATTCATGCATTTTAGATTTTCTCGGAATTGTGTGACAATTCAGTTTTCGTATATGTGTTTTATAAATGCTGTTATGTTGTTCAAATTAATGTTTAACGCAACTTCTAATTAAAATATGTTTAGTACTGAGAAGGCCACAGGCCTCTAGTACATTGTGGATTCAATACGTGCAATTAGTACAATATACATGGAAATACATACGTTGGTATATGAATTTGTCAGTGAATTGGCAGTGAATTTGTCAAATCAGTGATTTTGTAAAATCACTGAAAATTTCATTGATTTTATAAAATTCCTGGTTCACTCGGTGGTTTCACAAAACCCCTAGAATTCCTAGGGATTTCACAAAATCCCTGAAAATCACAATTTTTGTACACATTCCCTGAAATGAATATATAGCATTTTCGTCGATATCTTTTTGTGAAGACTCGTCATACCTTTAGTTAGATGTGTGACCTCCATTAACGGTACACTGGCTTTCAGTGTATCAAGTGCACAATCCTAGTGCGCTTCTTGTTGACACATTTGACTGCAAGAAACAAAGCAAAGTGGTTGGCTGGATAAATGAGATCCATTACTGATGTGTATATTTTACCACTTAACGATCTGAGCAGATAATTGCACTGATTCAGGCTGTACAGGTATTTTAGAGCATTTTAGTCAGCTCTGCTCAGGAGAGTTCGGTGTTTCATGCATCTGTGTGTTTCTGTCGAGTCATTCAGGGCACCACACCGAGCGAGTGAGAGAGTGAATTTCGTTTTACTCAGCAAAATTCCAGCTACATGGCGGCGGACTGTAAATAATCGAATCTGGACCAGACAATCCAGTGATCAACAGCATGAGAATCGGTCTGCGCAATTGGGAACCGATGATATGTGTCAACCAAGTCAGCGAGCCTGACCACCCGATCCCGTTCTTCGCCTCTTACGACAAGCATAGTCGCCTATGAGTGACAGTCCCCCGCTGTGTTGTGTAGAGTCCACACTTTTCTTCAGGACAGATGAGTTACGGATTGTGAGCATTTGAAAACATATTTATGTATAAATGACTTAAATTTACTCGATTGGCAACGGTCGCTACTTGTACAGTGTATTTATGCTTAATGATGCTAAATGGTTCATTATTTTCTCAATTGCACTCTTCTCTTTCTCTCGGCGCGCCATGTTTGTGCTTCTTATGTATCCGTACGCAAGCACGTACGTACGCTCGTTCGTACGTACGCTAGTTTGGTCGTTTACGCTAAGACCAATCGTTTGATGGATATTATTAGAAGTGCTGATCTTATTCATACAATTACAAAAAAGGCTGCAATTGATACAAATTAGTGTTGTCCCAATTTGTGCTTGAGATTTATTTGAGAAAACCTAACCTAACTGCCTGAACAAAGAAGTGAACAGTTTTTAGTATAAGCTTGGGAGAATTTGACTTTAATGAATCCAATTTTCTCGAAATGATATTGTTTAAATGTAGCTGAACAGAAACTGGAGGGATATAATAGAATATGTCATGTGCATAGCGAACATTGATGTATCGCTCATCTCGAGACGTGACAATCAGAAATACTTTAGGGTAGGCCTCTCGTGGAAACATGACGCTTTTCACGTCAGTCGATGTAACCTATACAGTGTTTCACTAGACAGATGAACTGTCCTCTGTTTTGTACATGAGTTATACACAGCAGTGAACCAGAGAGATTGCTGAAGCACCGAGGCTGCTGGAGTAGCACAGTGGTTAAAGCGATCGCTTTTTACGGCAAGACCCAGGTTCGATTCTCTACATGGGTACAATGTGTGAAATCCCCCGGCATGATGTCGTTGAAATACGGATAAAACGTCGTAAAACCATGCTCACAAACTCAAGCTCTGACGTTATTATTCGTGACCCATTCTAGTTATTCCGGGACAAGCCGAATAGAGTCTTCTTGGCGGTTACGGCAATGGGCGAGTGGTGACGAATATGAGAAAGTTATGTTCACAGTCACTGAAGAGTCTTAAAATCCACGCTGGCCAACAACAGCAGAAGAAACCAACTCTTGTGAGGTGAGGTGAAAGTGGGTTTAACGTCGTGCTTGAGAATATTTCGCTCATATGACGACATGCATACGTGTGTGTATGTGTATGTGCAGCTGCTTGTACTAGCCCAGACTGAAGCTGGTTTTATAGTGCTAGCCCACTGAGATAACATGCCGCAGTAAAGCATGAATACCCCACTCAGACACATTATACTGACTCCGAGCCGACCAGTCCTTGTTGTACCCATTAATGCCGAGCACCAGGCAGGGACCAACAAGTACCATATTTTAACGTCTTTTGGTATAACGCGGTCGGGGATCGAACCCGCGACCTTCCGCTCTCCGGGTGGACGCTCTAACCACTACACCACGGAGGCGGTCCGCTCTTGTTATTCAGGACAACGTTGCTGAAAGCGGCGAATGTAGCAGACGTTCATTGAAGTTCTGCTGAAAAGAAGACAATTGGGCCGCCATTGCGTTCAAGTTGATTTCTTTTTTGTTTTAAGCATTGAGGAATATAACACGCATTCGATGTGTGCTACCCAGAGAAAGACGCTATACTTTTGAATTATAACGCTGACATGGTCTGTAATTTCAAATGTTTTTGTTCTTTTTCTTTTGTCTCCCAAATTCTGTTATTACTTACGCTTACCAAACTTTGTTCATTGGAATAAAAGTTCAATTCTGTAAACATTCTAGGAACATACAGTGTAAGACCGACATGATTTGTTACAACCATGTTTGATCTGTTTTGTAATGACGTAATCTATGTTTTATTGTTGACATATTTGTTTCTTGATAATAGTGTGAATTTAATTTGAACACAAAGTCCGTGATATCAACGTGTCACCTTGATATGTGAAGAAAATCTGAATTTATGGTCTTTGGTCAACCCTTGAGCATGGTGTTTACAAACGAAGAAACTAGACATTCCAAGAAAATTCAAACCCACAATAACAAGTTCCTGGCGTGACCAAGGGAAAGAACTCTGCACAGCAACTAACTACCTATGCTGTTCGACATGAAAAACATAGGGCTCATTCAAGAATTCAAGTTTGTTGAAACAGAGATGTGAAATTTACACTCATATAGTGAGAGACTTCTGTCAACCAGATAACAGTCAGTCAGATATTGCCTCACCTCGTAAAGATTCCAGTGCCCAAAGCTGGCCTGAAGCAATTTCAGAACCTTCGTTGTTGCACGCCACATTTATACTACAGCTATAAGACGGCATTCTGTAAATAATCGAGTCTGGACCAGACAATCCAGTGATCAACAGCATGAGAATCGATCTAGGCAATTGGTATACGATGACGTGTGTCAACCAAGTCAGCGAGCCTGACCACCCGATCCCGGTAGTCGCCTATTACGACAAGCATGTGGAAAATGGATTGCTGAAGACCAGTTCTAACCCGGATCTTCTCCAGAAACAGTGTTCCGAGCCAACTAAGCTAAGAACTAAGTCTAAATGTATAGTGTATCTCAACTGTGCAGTCTACTTCCGGTTTTTATGAAAGAGGCTGCAGCCTTCATCTGACTGTATACTTGCGTAGACTACAGCGTACAAGAAAGTAAACGTGCTGGCAATGTCCACGCTGTAAAAATATAACTCACACACATATTCTTGGGGTTTTCTCTCCCCACTATAAAAATATAGCACACAATGTACAGTGCATATCACATTTAATACCTTCCCACACATAGCAAATTTCACAATAAATATGAAAAAAGTAAGCATTCATACAGATTTCACATACACCATTGTTTCAAACTGGGATAAATGGGTGCAAGAAACATTTTCGTGACGAAAAAGACAGCATATGTAGTCAGAGGAATTAACTTCGCATGACTACAATATTTCGGCGTAAGCTTTGTCATCGGTTGTATATAAATGTGAATTTACAAGAACTGTGCTAACACGGTTAACAGGGACTGATATTATCATAGGAAAATAGGAAAAATGCTGGTTTTTCCAGTATTCCATATGCATCGCATGAACCCATGAACATGGAACGGAAGGATGACCTGGTCATCCTAGACGTCATCCCTAGTGTTCTGTGGTCAAAGCCTTAAGGAGTCTCAACAAATGCACAATAGCTGTGAATTGACAGTAAATGATAAGCCATTTCCGCGCATACACAACAACCCTATATATGTTTGTCTCCAATAGTGTACTGTGGTCAAAGCCTTAAGTAGTCTCAACAAATGCACAATAGCTGTGAATTGACAGTAAATGAATAGCCATTTCCGCGCATAAACAACAACCCTATACATGTATATGTTTGTCTCCCAGAAACGGTTAAGCTCACATACAAATTACTGGCTGACCTGTGCAGCCTGGTCCAATTCAGCCAGTTCTAGACATAATCAAGATCATGCAAATATTGCAGAGGACTCCATAGTTACTGTTAGAAACGGAAGTTGATTTCTACGCCAAGTCCCTTATATCATCCACAAAAAATGAATTGCGATCGATCTGAACTCCTGAGAGAAAAATTCCCCTGAGTTTTGATTAAGTTTGACAAAGAGACCCAGCTGAGTCAAACTCAGTTTGAAATTTAAGTTTAAAGTTGTTTTTTTTACACGAAATCAAGGCCAGGGACCCGATCGACAAAGCGTTCGTTGCGCATGGATAATGCTCATACACGGGATCATGATCAACTGTCCGATTATATTTAACATCTGTTCATTTTCATCACATCTGTTGAGATGTCATGCCCTTTCTTTTTGTAAGCGTTGTCCGAGTCGTGGCTTTCGTTACTGATGTAGAAGGCAGGTTTCTCCTCGCCTCTCGCACCCGGTCGATAAACTGTAATAAAACAAAAGTCGATGTGATGAAAGACGCGAGAGACAGACAGTACAAGTCAATAAAGTTAACAGTGGGGCAGATAAGGGGGTGTATGGTTGTGATGATTTACAAACTGATCATCTGTTGACCCGACCCAGTATATGTTTAGTCCCCCACCCCCCTCTCCGATCATACCTATCCAGTAAGTGAGTGAGTGACTTAGGTTTTAAGCCCTTTTTACAGTAAAGTGAGCAGGAGTAATAATTCTTCGGTTCGAACACGTGATTATCGGATCCTGCTGCACGATGAACTCGACAGACCATCAGGGTGCTATACAGAACCATATAGAAGACGATTTACATATAGGCTTTACCATATAGAGGGAGACTATTGTCTTTATATAATGGTGGCATAACGGTTAGTGTGTTCGCCTGAAGAATGTGAGAGGATCGTGGGTTTGAGTCTTACCTGCATTCCCTTGAGGGCTGAGAATCCCATGTAGAAGAATACGCCATACAACACTGGCATAGGGATAACCTGCAATACAAATAGAAACACATTGTACCAATGTCAGTTATCGAACTCGGGGTTGGCGTGACGAGTTAAAGCTTTAACCACTTGACTACCTCACAGCTCTGAACCCCTATGCTCATGTTGGCTGATGACACGGCGACCGTTCATGCATGTCGACCTACAATTGCCTGGGTTACAAATTGTGAACCTCACATTAGACATGGAAGGATATGGACCTATTCAAATGGAGAAATTACAAATCTGGGACCCGTTTCACAAAGCAATCGTAGCGCTACGACTGTCGTAAGTCTATGTAAAAGTATGGGAGTTACGCTTTCTTTAGCGATACGATCGCTTTGTGAAACGGGACCCAAATTCGTTGATGAAAGTAATCACCGATACTGAGAACGAGCGAGATATGATTCTCAATTTACCTTCAGGACGTTAGTAATAAGTACAGCCAAGCCACTGAGGATTCCAACAAGAAGAGCGGTGAATCTTTGTTCTCTGAAAACAAACAGAGGGCGTTGATGAGAATGACCTGATGATGTAGACAGAATAGCGATATAAGTAGCACCAAAACGCCCGGGGCTGTCAACCCTGATGGCCTATCGATAACGAACACATTGAATTTCTTTGAAGTTTAGTTCAGACGAATTTAAACTCTCCACAAATACTTTTCATTTTCATGCGTATTTGCTCGGTCATCGAGCTAACAGTGTTTATGAGATAAAGCGATACTAATAGTGTTCTGATTTATTCTTACAGCAGCGCATGCCAACATCTCATATAAATAAGCTTGTGTGTATGTACGTAACAGGCAAGAGATGAAATGTGTGTTAAATATGTATCTGTTTCATCATGACATCCATCAAAAGGTGTTCATTTCATCTCTAGTGATTTATGATCTGCATCAACATGGCCAGCTTAATAACTTCCAACACAGCAATAATTTATTACTTGACTCTTTAATCACGTGCAACCAGTGTTATCTTGTGTATTTGCCGTCTTGACGGAACAGCTGATTTTGTGAGTGTTTATAACGAAATGGAGGCGGGCTGGGTGTCTGCTAGGAATTTATGACCGTGTAGATCACATAACAACATAACTTTGATCTCGAAACTTAAACAGATGAATAAATGTATTAGGTTAGCAGCGCATTAGGATAGTTTGTCCAAACAAAGAGAACTAGTTGTCCACAAGTTGTGTCCCATGATGAACCATAATCGATTTCCAATAGTGGTGGCATACATTAATATTATATAACCCTCATGTAACTATCCGTGTCGACCAGATTAACGATTCAGGACTAGGAACAATGCCACTATTTGTACATTTAATTTGCTAACAGTTATCACTAGGACTACAGGGTGCCGATTTAACGGGATGTTAGACTTTTCTGATGAGGAATTTGTACAGTAACACTGCTTGTTTTGAACGTGCATGTACTGTAGTCAAAGGTTAAATTAATCGTATTGGATTAATTTTCATTGGTAAAATGTTTGATACAAGTTGTAAAATGGGTACCCGGGGAGGGGGAGGACACAGTGACACACTCGGGGGGTGAAGTTCCCGGAGGGGTGGAGTTGGACAGGGGCTTCTTCAGAGCCAATCTCCGCTAATTTTAGGAAAGCTTCGTATATGAACATAAGCGCTATAAGACAGGCGAAACTCTCCTCGGTGAAGCGAGTTTCTTTTGTCAATTTGCGGATAGTGATTAATATTACCTCAGGGTATATAATCAGCCTGTCACTGATGGAGAGTGTAAGAAGCCGTAAGATACGCGAAGGTTCTACGTACTTGCAGATATCGTATATGATGTTCTGGGGTTGACCTGCGAATAACGCAAATGCTATTCCCGTCACAGCGGCGGCAAAGATACACTCCATCACTCCCTGGAAAGAGCAGAGTTTGGTTAACATCAACAGAATTCATAACTAAGAACAATATATTATACAACAATACAACAGGTGTTTCCAAGTGCTAGACATCTAGTTTCTCCTTCAGGACCTCATAGAGTCAAAACGTCATGCAATCATTACCTCATTATCTCAACATCATGCATTAACAAATGTATTGTGATGTCAGTGGTAGTTCGAGTAAGTCTCTCAGTTAATATTATGTCTGCGTTTAGAAGATTTGGACAATTTTGTCGTCACTTGTGAGAAGTACAGTTGTTTGGGGCAGAATGCCCGTGCTTGCTGAGGATGTGGAAAGCGAGTAAGTGAGTGAGTTTAGTTTTACGCTGCACTCAGCAATATTCCAGCTGATGATGTGGACCCTACCATGTACTGGTTGGTGGACTTTCCTAACATTCCACCGAAGGTGACGTTCGGGGTGAGGGTGGCGAGGAAGATGTAGATGAAAGAAGCGATACACTGGATGTGGATGGCGTCTTTGAAGTCGCTCAGGTAGAACGGAACCTTCCTGCGGATGTCACGGATAAGCCCGAGGAAAGGCCTGGAAGGAAGCAGAAGAGGTTATCTCTCACATGACGTGGGCGATAAATGGTGGTAAAGAGATAGGATGTTTTAATGTTGTTGTTGTTGTTGTTGTTGTTGTTACAGATTACAATCAGGTTATTGTCAGATTTTAGCATTCGTCACCACTCGCCCCTTTCCGTAACCTGCAAGAAGACTCGTCCCCCTCTCGATGCTTGTTATGTGCGAAAATACGACAAACCAATCAGAACGCGCGTAAATGACTGCGGTGCTTTGGTAAAAATAATCCTGAGTACTTAAATCGTTTATGGCATTATGTCATTGTTTAAAAAATCATGAAAAATATATATCGTCATATTGAAAGTACAAAGAACTTAGCTAACAGGATTTTGCTGCCTATTATGGTGTTTTTGATAAGAATCATGCGATTGACGGTGAGAGATTCAAATACACGCACGTGCGTTTGTTGACATAACGGCTCTCATGGGTCCAACTGAGGGTGTTTCTGACGATCTTGCGGGCTTGCTATGGAGATTGTACGTGCGCTTCCAACAATTTTAGGAAATGTAATTATAAATCGCTACGAGTTTCAAAACAATAATATTATATCTGTATGTAACTAATCAACTTTAATCTTTAACATTGGGCATATATTTCAATTCTCTGGGAATATTTTAGTCTGACCTTCTTGTGGTCATTCATATATTTTTCAGCGAATTCAGTTAAAAGTCCACTTGTGGTATGACAGCAAGGTTACACGTATGTTCAGTTTGAGAAATATTATAAAAGTCATTTTTTGAGTTTCTGCTTTGGGATTTAATGTAGCGGGTTTTTTTTACAAATTTTATTTGCATATTCAATAAAACAAATCCCATTTGTGATTATTAAACCCTTTTCAGAAATATAATTGGAAATATAAGGTGAATATCTGGTAATAATTACGTCAGAATATGTCTTTAACAAATATGTTTTTTCTTTCTTTTAGTTGTACCAAGGAGGTTTAATTCTTTAGAATAAATAGCAAAAACAAAAACAGCAATACAATGTATGAGTACTTCGGTGATATTAAGTACCATTGGAATCAAACAGGAATAGAGTTATCGTTCCTGTTTGAAGTAGTTCTGATGTTCCTACGCCAATATGAAATCCTTCCAGAGGGGCACGAGTCGCTATTCGGCTTGTCCCGGAATAACACGAGTTGGTCACGAATGCTTCCAATTGGGAGGATTCGCTCGTTCTGTTTGTTTCTTGGTGTAGTTGCCTGGGAGTCGCCGAACCCGGGCCTACATCTACTGGGCCTGTTCCCCACCGCCTCAATACATGCTGGATATGAAACACAGGGTAACCTTAAAGGCGGTCCAAAGTGTTATTCCAGCTATGTTACCACTGCACGTGATCAGTTCTCATCTTGACAGAGTGCTAGGACTATTATAACCCAGAATCATTGCTTAATCATGGTTTGGACTCTCTGGATATTCCAGGTCATGAGTCTATTTTGTGTGGACTTGTGTCACTTAATGATGATTTGGAATCTGTTCCAATAGGTACAATAATGACTTACTGTTGGTTGACGCTGCTCGGTTCATGTCGCCCCTGATCTTCTTCTTCTCTCCCTTCTCGGCGCCATGTCGATGTTGCTTTAGCAGTAACGTCCGCAGTTGTTGACGGAGAAGTGGGTCAAGCTGACCTAGTTTTATCCACTCGTCGAGAAACTTTTCTGCAATTAATGGGAATATAGATCATCAAGAGGAACCAAGAGCAGCAGACACTGCTCCACGATTGTTGCCCAAATCAAGTTTTAGTAGTTTATGTGTAATTAGGGTAATGTTTGATCATTATACACGATAGCTGTTATTTCAAAGTCTAAAAAAGATGTCTTCGGGATTTGAATATTTAATTTTCCCCAGAACCCAGACCCGTTTTAATCTTTATCCCGTTGGTAGTATCGTGTATTATCTCCCTATGGCCAGTTACTACAGATGCTGAGAGTGTATGGGTCAGTTCAACAACTGACGTGACGACGTACAGACGACTTGCGAGATGGAGTAGGCCTCGGTATCGAGGTGCATGACGCTGTCCATCAACTGCCTCCTAATTTCAACAAGATGGTGCATGGATAATGATGCCACATAGGGCTTGCATCAGCGTTCTCCCCCATCCTCCATCTTCTCCTCGTACTTGACCCATCTAAAACAGTCACCATGGTTACAAGATGGACAAGGTAGCGCGAAACGTATGATTGGGAATCGAAACACAGGATTCATCTAGGTGTTTTATACCAAAGAAGCATCTAAGCCTCACATTAACATTAACTGAATCGTGTGTAGTTACTTTTAACCCAGTAATTATGTCAGCAAGCATCACTGTCTTACTATGTCTAGTTTGGTGCTTCTTAGTCTAGATGTTTGTCTCAGCTCACCTCGCTACTTCTCTCTACTCTCCCCGTTTCTTGAGCACGTCCATCTCGGAGAAGACTTTGTGTGCCCGATGTTTGATGTCGGTTACACTGTTGAGGAGTTCCTGGATGCGCTCGGAAGGGACGTAGTCATCGTCGCCGTACAGAGTGAACTTGGAACCTTCGGCTGAATATTGAAACATATATATTATCACCTCTTACGCTTGTCGTCATGATCTGTGAAGCTATTTAGTAGATAAGTTAACCGTGTAATATACTGACATGGCGTTGTTCTAACACCTCACCGGACGCGTTGGACACCTTAGGAAAATGGGGCATTGGGCTAGGCAGGTGATTAACACGTTCGCCTTTCGTGCTGAACCCCGGAATCGATTCCCCACACCAGCACAACGTGTGAAAACTCATTTCTGAATTTTCCTCGTCGTGATATTGCTGGAATATTGTTATATGCGGCGTTAAATTTTACCAACTCATTATATTATGGTAATCTGGTGTCCTGTTATTGATAGGTCAAATGGTGGTCGAAATGTTCGTGGATGCGCTGGGTGCGGGTTCGAAGCTAAGGATTACCCCGATACCTCACAGACACAATCGAACCGTTTTCATGATCCCATTAAAGTGGTAAGCGGAAACCATAAATGACTGTGACTGTACGACTTAATACTGTTGAAGCGGCGATGTTCCAAATTGACTCACAAATTCTACCGTTGCCAAAATTCTATAGCCGACATTATATCGTCTACTTACGCATGATATCCTCCTCGTCTTCTTCCACGAGAGTAGGCCGGATAGGCTTGTGTGGGGCTACGACGTTCAGATACATCGACGTACTCCTCTTGAACACTACAACAGAGAACCGCCATTTGTTGACGTCACCAGATGAGCAGGAGCCGCTTGTACGGCTCACCCGATTTACAGGACATAAGGGACGTACTTTCATGTAAGGACCAGTATTTACACACGACGCATCTATTATTCGTTATTATTATATATAATTACATTTTGCGTAATTCTTATGTTTTAGTGAATTGTTCTGAAATACATCTTCTGCATGTGTATAGGACAGAAAGGATGTATTTTCATGGAGGTACCAGCTCTTACAAGGTCGTTTCTGTCATTCTAGGATTCT
Source organism: Haliotis rubra (assembly GCF_003918875.1). Taxonomy (NCBI): domain Eukaryota; kingdom Metazoa; phylum Mollusca; class Gastropoda; order Lepetellida; family Haliotidae; genus Haliotis; species Haliotis rubra. The sequence goes on from NW_025767698.1 coordinate 63,978, forward strand.
TATTTTTTTACGAATTGGTTCTTAATCACGGATGCGGATATACGAGTACATTAAAGGCGACCATCTCACTCAGAGGTCACAGATATTTCAAGGTCAATGTCAAATTGATCATTAAGGAAATCCTACGACGGAAAATGTCCAAAATGTTAACACTGAAAGACTAAGATATTGAACCGAGAGCTATGTAATCAGCTGCAGATGGTTGATAGTACAGTGAGAGAAAGAAGTCGCTAAGGATTTGTTTATGACATGCTTCAGGCAACCTACATCGCCACCTAGAGGTCATGAGCGCGTGACCACGGCGTCCGTAACTTGTGTTTGTGTGTTAATGATTTGCTCAAGAGTAAGGGGGGTGTTTTCTCAGGGAGTTTAGACTCCAAATTGGTGAACGTTCTCCATTAAGACTCCAAATTGGTAATGTTCCCATTAATACCAAATGCAAGTTAATGCATAATTCATTTTTCTTCAAACTTGATAAACTAAAATAAAACTCTATTTGGAGTGATCATATTGGGATTGGGATTCCACGATCAATAGTTATCTGTCTTATACTGACACGGATCGAACTGTGTCAATGACCTACCTATGCCTCCGGGCACTTTAACCACGATCACTGCCGAATCACGCCTCAAAGCGATATCTTTGTTCTCGGTTCCCATGGTGATAGAAGTCTTGCTAAAATACACGTACTGGAACGACAAAAATAGAAATTAAATGTTTTATCATTAAAAAGTTTTAACGAAATACAGAATGGAGAACGCTTCATCTTTAAAGTACCGCTTCTTGCAATAATGTGTTGAACCTGTGCGCACATGTGACCCCAGTTCAGATAATTTGGAGTTTGTGGAAAGTGTTCGAGCCATTTTTAAAGAGCACAGAGTACTTACATTAAAGTGAATTTTCATTTGCATCATTTTCCTTGAGATAACCATGGGTTATACATATGTGCAGTACGTACCGGTTTTATCACAGGTCGGCAACACATGTTTGGTCGGCTGGTTTGTTGTTTAACGCCGAACTCAGCAATATCCCAGCTATATGGCGGCGGTCTGTAAATAATCGAGTCTGGACCCAGATAATCCTGTGATCAACATCATGAGCCTCGATCTACACAATTGGGATACGTTGACATGTGTCGACCAAGTCAGCGAGCCTGACTACCCGATCCCGTTAGTCGACTCTTACGACAAGCATGGGTTACTGAATATCAATTCTAACCCTGATCTTCACAATTTGAGAATAGTGCCAAGTGAATCTACTGATACCTTTAGGGGCAGTGGGGTAGCCTAGTGGTTAAAGCGATTAAACTCGTCACGCTTCGAAGACCCGGATTCGATTCCCCCATGGGTACAATATATGAAGCCCATTTCTGGTGCCCCACGCTGTGATATTGCTGGAATATTGCTAAAAGCGGCGTCAAACTTAAACTCACCACTACTAGTTGAGGGATGTTCAGTATGAACTTTGTAGTATGACACCTAACGCGCTTAGTATCACGAGTTAATACTCGAACTTACCAAATAGACATGACTACATTCTACATTGTCATCGTATATACGATAATATGATACTTGTTTTACATCCTGAGCACTCGTACTTATCTTCTAAACATGAATGACATGTCTTAATGGATGATCAACTTTTTATTGTCCAAAAGCGACGTTTCGGTATAGATACTTTAAACCGTTTCATAAGAAGAGTAAGATTGTTTTATGGATAACTTGGCACAACATTATATATGATGCGACGTTTCGGTATGGATTCTTATACCGTTGTCAAGCAAAGTGAAGTACTGCAGCTTTGAGAACAGACTTATATACATCAACAGAGATTCAGTAATAACAACATGTAGGACTGAATGAGGGGGATTAACAACAACAACAAGGCAAGGTGGTAATAATGTAGTGACAATAGGAAGCCAATGGTCCTAGAGGCAGAAACAAAATATACATGGCTGATGAGATTAATTAGCAATGGTAGCTGGAGTGCTCTAATCTGTTGTTTTTATCAGTTCATTGTATGCAGAAGGGAATAGTTCAACGGATATGTTTAATAAGTTTATTGACATGTTACATGTTGATATTGATAAAGCATTTGATATTCTACAGTGTATATTTCAAACATGAGGAAGTGAAATGATAATGTATTCAACCGAATTCTATTCCTGCTAAAGGACAGCCCGATTAGTTTGATGAGCAATGTCGTACTCTCAAGAGAGAAAAATGCAGATGTCTAAATATGTTTAGAAAACAGTCCGGTAAAGAAAACTATAACCGGTATAAGTGCAGCAGAAATAACTTTAAATACCTGTAGAGCCAAGAAAGAGCGTTATAAACATTCAATAATTCAAGCTGTACATGATACGGCAAACTCCAGTGACTGTACTGTGTTTTGGCGTCTTGTGAAAAAGTATATTACAAATCGTTCATCTGAGTCTGTCAACTGCCCTTCAGTATGGCCTGATTACTTCAAGAACTTATTAAATCCTAAACAACCTGATGATGGCAGAGGACATCAAAGCTTACTTAAACAATCATGACTGTAATACATGTACAGAATGTTGTTTTGAAGATGATATTCTTTCAATAGACTTTAACGATCAGGCTGTTATTAATGCTATGAGAAATTTGAAATGTTACAAATCCCCGGGTGATGATGGTATCCCAGCAGAATGTTTTAAAACTGCTGAAGGTGTCCTTGTGCCATATTTAATTATAATCTTTCATAAGATATTACACACTGGATACTAACCTACATCTTGGTCTACTGGATTATTATGCCACTACATAAAAAGGCCACTAATCCGAATAATTTTAGAGGAATTTTTATCAAATGTGATAAGCAAAATTTTTCTACAGCTTTGAATAAAAGACTGGAGTATTATTTAGAGTTCTGTGAACTGGTTGGTGAATAACAAAAGGAGGCTTTAAAAGGATCACTCGACTGTTGACAGTATCTTTATTTTCAGGCTATTGTTCAGAAATATATTACTCGTAAAGGAGGTAAACTATATGTTGCTTTCATAGATTTTTGTAAGGCCTTTGATATGGTAAACAGGCACAAATTATTATATGTTCTTTTACAAAACGGAATCCATGGTAATTTTTTTACTTTGATACAAAATATGTACAGAAATGCTTAAAGCCACTGTATCTTATGATTTTGGTAGAAAATTAACTGAATATTTTGATAGCTCCTGTGGAGTTCGTCAAGGTTGTGTCCTCAGCCCTGTGCTGTTTTCTTTGTTCATTAATGAACTCAAACTGTCATTAGAAAATAAATTTCAGGACGGTATATTTATATCCGAAAATATGTTAAACTTTATTGCACTGTTGTTTGCAGATGATCTGATTTTGGTTGCTGACTCTGTAGTTAAACTTCAGCGTCATCTTGATGCTTTAAATATGTATTCTTACAAATGGGGTATGGATATTAATTAACATTGATAAAAGTAAAATTATTGTTTTTAAGATGGGTGGCCCTCTATCAGAGCATGAAAAATGGCTGTATAATGGTACACCAATGGAAACTGTGAATGTCTATAAGTATCTTGGTCTTATGGACGAGAGCATGTAAAAACCTCTCTGAACAACCTAGTAAAGCACTTTGGCCTGTTAATTTATTGATAAGGCGGTATAATATGTGCTTTTCTGATGCTTTCTATATTTTTGATAAGAAGATTGTTCCAATTCTTACATATGGCGCTGAGATCTGGGGTTTTCAAAAAAGAGAGAATATTGAAATTATCCATCGTAAGTTTTGCAAATTCGTGTTACAAATTGGTTACAGATCTCCTAATGCTGTTGCTTATGGGGAAAGCGGACGACCCCATCTGTCAAATGTCTACTTTGTAAAATGCATCAAATATTGGATAAGATTATTACACATGCACCCAGATAGATACCCTTATCAATGTTATCGATTTTTATTGTCAATTGAATCTAGAAAACGCCCAACACGGGCAAGTTATGTAAAGCATTTATTGTTTAGACATGGGTTTGGAATTGTATGGAACACACAATCTGTTGGTGATCCAAAGATATTTATATGTAAATTTATTGAAAGAATTAACGATTGTTTCCACCAAGAGTGGCATTCATCTCTTCTTGACAGCAAATCACTGTGCTTTTACTACTCTCATAAATCTTTGCTGAACTGTGAAAAATATCTCCTGTCTAATATTAGTAATGATAATAAACGTATTTTTACAATGTTTAGATCAGGATGTAATATACTCGGTATTCAGTTAATCAGGGAAGGTCTTGCTACTGTCAATGACAATGTTGCATTATGTAAGCATTGTAAAGCTGTTGAAGATGAAGCTCATGTTATATACAACTGCAAGTTTTATGAGAGTTTTCGGCAACATCTTATTCCAAAAACAACAAGTGGACACAACGTCTCCATTCAAAGTCTCTGTACATCCGTAGAAATTAATATCATTAACAACTTTGTGAAATATTTGAAATATGTTTATTCTGAGAAACATTGTTAGCAAACACGTTTCTTCGATCCCATACTATGTACTCATTTGGTAACTCAAGAACCATACTATGTATTATTTTTTATATTGTAGGTCGTATTGTCTATATGCAAATATGTCCAAAGACATCAAGTGGGCATTACGTCTCCATTCAGTCTCTATACATCTTCTATGTACATCTTTGGATACATCCACAGATTGTTACTCGTTTCTTCGATCCATAATATCATTAACATTTTGTACTATGTTGTAACTCTGTGAATTTTCTATTAGTTTTAAATACGTTAACTCTGAATTTTCTATTTTTAAATGTCTTAACTCTGCGAAGATTGTTAGCAAACTCGTTTCTTCGATACATACTATGTACACATCTGGTAACTCAACAACTATATTATGTACTATGTTGTACTGTAGGTTGTATGGTCTTGTATGCAAATATGTTTAAAGTCATCAAGTGGGCATTACGTCTCCAGTCAAAGTCTCTGTACATCCTCTGATATTAATATCATCAACAACTCTGTGACATATTTGAAATACGTTTATTTTGCAGAACACTGTTAGCAAACTCGTTTCTTCGATACATACTATGTACACATTTGGTAACTCAATAACTATATTATGTACTATTTTGTACTGTAGGTCGTATGGCCTCACAAGCAAATAAATCGCTCTCTCTCCGGTTCTGGGTAATCAGTTCACGGCTGGGTGGGTGGATGGAACGAGAGATATGGTTCCCCCGGGGGGAGGGGATAAAGAGATATGTTAAGCGTCCCTAGGAGGTACTGTCCAACATTCATGCTGTCACAGTCTACTGGTCTACCGCTTCGGGCAGGCACAGATTCCATGCAGATAAAAAACCACAACAACACTGTGAAAATGCAGTTCTACCAGTACGATATATCGATTTTTCTATTAAAAGTCATTCAATCGTTTTTAATAAAAAAATCGAATGTCAATAATACGATATTAAGGAAGCACAAAGCCATGTGATATGTTATATATGCAATATGAATTGCATTGTGACAAAGGTGACGTTGCCCTACGATATGCTGTTGGCACGTCGTTGCATGAGACACCAACAACTTGGTGACACTGATATACCACATAAAACATCAGCTCACACACTGGATCACACTGGATCACACTGGATCACATGTCACATGTGTTGAACAGGAGTGTAGAAATAAAACAAGTTTCACACCGGCGCTATTTTGATGGTAAGCTTAGTATGATTTGATTCATTATTTTATTCAAGAACCAGGATCTCTGAAATCATGGTCTGCCAATGACAGATCCATTTTCCACAAAACAACTATCCTTTTCTTCTTTTACTGACGTAATATTATTATTTAACTGCAACATTGAAATCCTTGAACATAGCGATATCATTAAATAGACAGAATCAGCCTTAACTCCCCTGTATAGCACGTATGTCTGACTGAAAATGTTTTGATACAAAGTACCACAGCAGTGCTAGACATGATGTGTTCACGATATATATACAATGCAGCACAGCACATGTTTACTATCATATTCAACCATGCAGGTGATATATATATACAGTTCAGCACGTATACTATCATATTCACTCAAAAGATGCATTTTGATATTATATATATGCAGTACATACAGTACAGCACACGTTTACTATCATATTCACTCAACCATGCAGGTAATATATATACAGTACAGCACACGTTTACTATCATATTCACTCAACCATGCAGGTGATATATATACAGTACAGCACACGTTTACTATCATATCCACACAACCATGCAGGTGATATATATACAGTACAGCACACGTTTACTATCATATTCACTCAACCATGCTGGTGATATATATACATATTCACTCAACCATGCAGGTGATATATACACAGTACAGCACACGTTTACTATCATATTCACTCAACCATGCTGGTGATATATATACATATTCACTCAACCATGCAGGTGATATATACACAGTACAGCACACGTTTACTATCATATTCACTCAACCATGCAGGTGATATATATACAGTACAGCACACGTTTACTATCATATTCACTCAACCATGCAGATGATATATATACAAGTACAGCACACGTTTACTATCATATTCACTCAAACCATGCAGGTGATATATATACGAGTACAGCACACGTTTACTATCATATACACTCAACCATGGAGGTGATATATATACATATTCGCTCAACCATGCAGGTGATATATACACAGTACAGCACACGTTTACTATCATATTTACTCAACCATGCAGGTGCATATATATACAGTACAGCACACGTTTACTATCATATTCACTCAACCATGCAGGTGATATATATACAGTTCAGCACACGCTTACTATCATATTCACTCAACCATGCAGGTGCATATATATATCAATGATGCGGGCGATATGTCCCCGTATTGCACATGTTTACTTTCATATTCACTCAACGATGTGGGCGATATGTCCAACACTGCACATGTTTACTCTCATATTCACTCATTGATGTGGGCGATATGACCAGCACTGCACATGTATACTATCATATTCACTTAACGACTCAGGTGATATATCCAGTTTTGCTCTTGTTTAGTTTATTCACTCAACGATGGATGAAGGTGATATATCCCGTATTGCACATGTTTACTTTCATATTCACTCAACGATGTGGGCGATATGTCCAGCACTGCACATGTTTACTTTCATATTCACTCAACGATGTGGGCGATATGTACAGCACTGCACATGTTTACTTTCATATTCACTCAATGATGTGGGTGTTATATCCAGCACTGCACATATTTACTTTCATATTCACTCAACGATGTGGGTGATATGTCCAGCACTGCACATGTTTACTTTCCTATTCACTCAACGATATGGGCGATATGTCCAGCACTGCACATGTTTACTTTCATATTCACTCAATGATGTGGGTGTTATGTCCAGCACTGCACATGTTATTCCATATTATATCAGGAAAATGTCTTGACCAATCACCAACTTGAGATGGCGATAACATACATTATTATTTTTGCGACTCTTTAGGCTCGATATGTTTTGAGAACATTTTTTGCCAAATCCCATTACAAAATGTTTACTATATTTTTTCCATCTGTTTATTTTTATAAATGTCGAAAAGACGGTGTCATCAAAATCATAAGCAAGACGTTAATTCCAATAATGGGTGTTCTTTATATCTGAAACAGAAGTTAAGAGGTTGGGCGTATTGAAAATGCTCGTGTTATATCCAGCACTGCATATGTTTACTTTCATATTCACTCAATGATGTGGGCGATACGTCCAGCACTGCACATGTTTACTATCATATTCACTTAACGACTCAGGTGATATATCCAGTATTGCTCTTGTTTAGTTTATTCACTCAACGATGGATGAAGGTGATATATCCCGTATTGCACATGTTTACTTTCATATTCACTCAATGATGTGAGTGTTATATCCAGCACTGCACATATTTACTTTCATATTCACTCAACGATGTGGGTGCTATGTCCAGCGCTGCACATGTTTACTTTCATATTCACTCAACGATGTGGGCGATATGTCCAGCACTGCACATGTTTACTTTCATATTCACTCAACGATGTGGGGGCTGATATGTTTACTTTCATATTCAGCAACGATGTGGGTGCTATGTCCAGCGCTGCACATGTTTACTTTCATATTCACTCAACGATGTGGGCGATATGTCCAGCACTGCACATGTTTACTTTCATATTCACTCAACGATGTGGGTGTTATGTCCAGCACTGCATATGTTTACTTTCATATTCACTCAACGATGTGGGTGATATGTCCAGCACTGCACATGTTTACTTTCATATTCACTCAACGATGTGGGCGATATGTCCAACACTGCACATGTTTACTTTCATATTCACTCAATGATGTGGGTGTTATGTTCAGCACTGCACATGTTTACTTTCATATTCACTCAACGATGTGGGTGATATGTCCAGCACTGCACGTGTTTACTGTCATATTCACTCAGTATTTTATATGTTTGATATTCACATATCGGTATATATGTAGGTAAATACTAACGACAAAGCTATTTCCACGTTCGTTAGACACATCTGTTAAACGAGAGTCGACTATACGATTCTGACTATATCAGGAGAATGTGTTGATCAATCACCAACATCAGATATCGATTACATACATTATTATTTTTGCGACTCTTTAGGCTCGATATGTTTTGAGAACATGTTTTGCCAAATCCTATTACAAAATGTTTACTATATTTTTTTCCATCTGTTTATTTTTATAAATGTCGAAAAGACGGTGTCATCACAATCATAAGCAAGACGTTAATTCCAATAATGGGCGTTCTTTATATCTGAAACAGAAGTTAAGAGGTTGGCCGTATTGAAAATGCACGTGGCAAAACTGTTTTCATAAGCCTACGGATCTCTGCTAATATCTGAATTCATCATACGATTCCGACTATATCATAGCATGTGATTCTGAATCGCTATGAAACTGAAAATGTCACGGGGTTTTCATAATAATGAACGTGTCCTGCGGCCTCCAAAGGCCCAAAGGCGGTAAGGGCCCACTCGAAGAACATGGGGCGCGCAAGGTGTAAGTCAAACAAGGAAATTTCATTGGCTATCGATTGTGCCACATAAGATTGGATATGTCCTCGACACGTACACTGTTAAATGTATTAAAACTTGTTTTCAATTTTGTAAATCTGATGAAACAACTTTTGAGCAATCAACGTTTAGAAAAAGAATGTTCGATTGTCACTGGTAAGTTGTAATGTAAACACCGAAGGCTGTGGCTACTGGAATGTTGCTCGACAACAAAGGTACAGTTGACTTTTGTTGAAGGCATCTCTCGTCATGGTGGCTGAAAGGTCATGAGCCTGTCGTGGGATGCAGTGATGGATAAAGTTAATCTACAACCACGTCCACGCATATCAGGTGTAGTTGGGTGGCCTAGTGGTTAAAGCGTTCGCTTGTCACGCCGAAGACCCGGGATCGATTCCCCCAATGGGCACAATGTGTGAAGCCCTTTTATGGGGTCCCCCTCTGTGATATTGCTGGAACATTGCTAAAAGTGACGTAAACCTAAACTCACTCACTCACTTCACGCATATCTTCCAACGACCCAGTATTTATCACAGACGTTTGATGTTACTGCTTTGAAAGATTTTAGATAGGGATGACCCAAGACACACCATGGGTACAAGTGAACACATTCTGCTTTAAAATAACACAGGGAATTTCCGATCAAGACTCGAACCCAGCTTCCTGGAACCTTTGCCTTGACCAGTGCATTCATCTTCTCAATCGACAGAGATGCTGTGTAGTAACATTGTAGCATGTAATGATCACAATAATACGCAAGATTACACACAAGTGTGCGAAATAGTCACTGGCCCGCTAGCTCGTGGCTAGTAAAAATCCAGGCAAGGCAGTAACTAGTTACTACCTCAGTTACCTCAGTTACTAGCCCGACTGGCTGGTGAATTTTCATGGGGTCATTTTGACATGGAAGATTAAGGATTTATAAACATGTTCATCATATTAGCAGCTTAATAATGAAACCCGTGTCTATATTCAAATTTCGGGCAAGAGAAGTATTTTGTTGGCCAGTAACCTTCAAACATAGCTAGCCGGACATGGCTAGCAAAATTTGGAAACTATTCCGCACACTGTGACACACCCAAGGGTACACATTGCTCAATGAAAACAACCCTTCAGTCTCAGTAGTACATACACGAGGTGCTCAATCTAGAGTATTTCTTATCAAATCTCGAACCCTGCTTGCTATAGCCTTTGTTATGACCTGTTCATTGATGATAATCCCTTTACTCACTTTGTGAGCGATGCTTACGTTATAAGCTATGTGTCATGTTCTGAAATAGAGTGGTTGAGTGTGGTTTTGTGTCGCTTTATCAACATTCCATCAATCTAAGGCTGGGGACACCAGAAATGAGATTCACATATTATGCCCATGTGGGGAATAGAAACCGGTTCTTCGGCGTGACGAGAGAACGCTTTAACCACTAGGCTACCCAACCGCATCGTTCTGAAATAGGGATTACAACACGAGTAATACAAACCAACAATAGCGATTTGAAACTATGATCATTTGTTAAACAACTTTTATCCTAAGATGAATAAAATTCTGAGATTTAAATGTTCAATTGGCAAGGTAAAATTATGAGGATTCGCAATCTTAATTTCACTTTATTTGATTTACTTTTTTGTTTAAAGTGAAATTCATCGGTACGTTTTCACTGCAAACAGACTATAACCATTTGAAATTCAAAGACGCCGTGCGTAAACTGGACAAATATGGACAAGCCTGTGACCTCGGTGCAGTTACAAAGATATCATAAACAGCTTTGAGGTTTTGTTACCTGTTTATGTTAAACGTTTTGCCACAATACCACGCACAGTGTTTTCCCAGACAAGCGGCTTTCTCGATTTCGCTGTACCACTTAAGCCAGGTTAAGGATCGAATCGATACATAGTCCGTCTATTACCATCGGTTAGGAGCATTAAGACATAACATGACGTTCTATTTCTCACCAACTCGTGTTATTCCGTGACACACCGAATAGCGACTCGTGCCCTTCTGGAAGGATTTCATATAGACGCATGAACAGCAGAACCATTCTTGACCAACTCGTGTTATTCCGTGACACACCGAATAGCGACTCGTGCCCTTCTGGAAGGATTTCATATTGACGCATGAACAGCAGAACCATTCTTGACCAACTCGTGTTATTCCGTGACACACCGAATAGCGACTCGTGCCCTTCTGGAAGGATTTCATATTGACGCATGAAAAGCAGAACCAGTCTTGACCAACTCGGGTTATTCCGGGACAAGCCGTTTTCTTGGAGGTTACGGAAAGGGGCGATTGGTGACGAATGACAATGATCATGAATGAGTTACGTCACTTGCATTGCTGTTCACTACTCATGCCCAGTGTGGCTTCCACAAACGCTTCAGACACAAAGATAATGGAAGCCAAAGATAGCGATAGGAAGTAGATATGAACAGAGCAGAGATCAAGGAAGTTTTGTTCAAAGTCAGCGAAGAGTCATAAAATCATCACACTGACAAACGATCACAGAACCAACAAATAGTGTGTGAGTGAGTTTAGATTATCAATATTCCAGCTTTATGGCAGCGGTCTGTAAATAATCGAGTCTAGTTCAGACAATCCAGTGATCAACAACATGAGCATCTATATAGACAACTGAGATACGATGACAAGTGTCAACCAAGTCAGCGAGCCAGACCACCCGATCCCGCTAGTCGCCTCATACAGCAAGTTACTGAAGATCAATTCTAATCCGGATCTTCACGGGTGAACCAACAATTAACAATTAAGTAGCTGAAGTTTTAGTTCAGCTTGAATGAACCGAAAGTGAATGACTGAATATGATTGTACTCCGTTATTAGTAATGTTCCAGCAATATCACGGAAGGGCACACATATTGTACCCTTGTTGGGAGTTGAAACAGGTCCTTTGCGTGACCAGTGAACGATGCTGCACCACAAGCTTATAGATGGGATGGACTTTACATTAGACTTCTGGCTAACAGATGATAGTTGGGCACATGGGCGGATCCAGAATTTTTGAAGGGGTGGGGGTGGGGAGTGTCAGGGGTTAAAAAAACCTGAACCCCTTGAATCCGCCAACGCAATATTTTTGTTTTCAATGTGGTCTTAAGTCATTTTCAAAAGGGGGGGGGGGGGGTCGAACCCCCTGAACCCCCTTGGATCCGCCACTGAGGCAGATATATTCTATGATTGCCCAGTGAAGATTTCTCAGTGTCAAATACTTGCCACAACAAGCGATAGCGCCAACTAAACTAAGATCAAGAGATTAATTGTGCAAGTGTACTTCTTCGTACCCCATCATCATTCAGTTTGTGTGGCAGAGACTGAGTCCTGTATCATCCGACTGTAGGATTGAGTGATAACTTGTTCCTAGTGACAGGGTAGTCGCTGTTTGGCTGAGGAGCAAGACAGCGACTCATATACCGGTAATTACTGTTTTCCTTTCTCTCATTGATGCAGATATTAAAATCGAGTGGTCAGGCTAGCTGACTTGGCTGAAACATGGCATCGTGCGTAACCCAATTACTTAGATAAATGTTCATGATTTTGATCATTGGATGAACATACTACCTCCATGTAGCTGGACTATTGTGGAGCGTGGCTCTAAACAACAAACCAACAAAATCTGAAATGTGCCGGTAAATTAAAACTCGCTATATCATATCAAAGTGTTAGTTTATTATTTCAGCACCAGAACAAACATAAGGTTCGATTTCAGGTACCAAAAGCTACTCGTATATGCATGTTTGCTGAATCTGTTTAAGTTCTAAAGTTGATATGCTTATTATGATTAATTTTGTATCAGTACAGAAAATGTTTTTTGGTATTGTATCATTGAATGGCCAGTGTTTCGATTCGTGCTTGCTGTGTAAAAATGCTATTAAGCTTGGGTTGTGATGATTTTGCCTTTAACTATAAATACGACACCATTTCTTTTGTTGCAATACTTGCATGATGTTCATACAACTAAATGATGTCTGCTAATTGGATGGGATGAGGTTGAAATGGATTTGTTGCAAGCACAATCTAACCTAGCTCGTGGTAGAGTACTGTTTTCAAGAATTTACCTTTCTCTGAGGCACCAATTAGTGGCTACAGTTAAAGTCTTTGAGTTCCCCTGCATAGACTTAGTTTTTCTGAAAAGTTGTTAATGCTATTTAAAGGCATTATATCACACCAGACTTCTCCAAAAATAAGGGCGGTGGGGTAGCCTAGTGGTTAAAGCGGTCGCTCGGCACGCCGAAGACCCGGGTTCGAATCCCCACTTGGGTACAATGTGTGAAGCCCATTTCTGGTGTCCCCCGCCGTGATACTGCTGGAATATTGCTAAAAGCGGCGTAAAACCAAACTCAGTCAGTCAATCAGTCCAAAAATAGGTAATGCATTACTCTCAATACTACTATCGGCCCTCAGGAAGCTATTATACACAGTACAACCAGAAATTATTGATATTTTTTTTTCACTCATTACTCACGTATTAAATGTGAAAATTAGCAGAATATAACTCCAGATTCAAAGACAGGTGAACAGTTAGTATTTTGTCAAGTCAACATGGGCAGCAATGCAGGCTTCAATGCGGCGGGGCATACTACTGATCAAAGAAGTTAGAAAGTCGCGGTCCCAATATCGGACCACCTCTTCTTTCATTTCAGCAATATTTGTCAGATTTTTCTTATTGACACTTTCCTTCATAAGTCCCCAAACATTTTCTATTGGATTTAGGTCAGGGCTATAGCTTGGCCAATCTAATAATGTCATATTTTGGGTCCGAAACCAGGCCTGTGAATGCTTTGAACGATGTTTTGGGTCGTTCTCCTGCTGGAAAATCCAAACATTTCCATAGAACACGTGAGCAGATGGAAGTAAATGTCCCTTGAGAATATCTGTGTACTGCTCACTGTTCATATCCCCTTCAAATACACAGAGGGGCGTTGCCCCTAACACAGAACAGATATGTCACCCCACACGTTAAATTTCGGACTGTACTTTGGGCGCTGATACAAAGGTTTTTCAGTTTGTTTGGTCCAGAATTTCAGTGTATTAGGAAACAGCCACACAGAACTTTCATCTGAGAAAATCACATTGTCCCTGTTAAAATTTCTATGCTGTAAGCACCAGTTCAACCTTCGCTGCTTTTGTTCAGGTTTCATGATCGGTGATGGACTTTTCTGCCAACCCATTGCATGCAGCTCAGTTCTAATTGTCTCCTTACAGACAGCCACAGTTCCTATATCAATCATATCCAGCCTTCTAAACTCCTTCGTTTGTTTTTAGAAACAAGAATACCAAGCCGCCTCCTGTCACCGACAGTCAATTTTCTGGGCCTACCTGCGCCTCCCTGGTGCTCAATGCCATATCAATTTGCAATATCACGATAAACAGTGGACGAAGGGATGCCTGTTCTACTTGAAATCACTTTAGCTGATCTGATGTCCTTGTTGTAATACTGTAAAATCAACTTCCTCTTCTCTAAATCATCCATACTGAGGATTACTGTCGTCTGCTACCAGGAAACAAAGGGGGATAACTCTTCAGAAACTAATGAAAAAGGATTAACTGAGTTGTCTCTCTTGAATGAAACAAAGCACTTGATAGCTGGTCAAGGTTGTTTATACTGGAAATCCAATTAAACATATTCCTAAAACTCTCAATAAATTCTGGTCATACTATACTGAGTCAAAAAAGAAACTTCACAAAATGTAATTTGAAAAATAATGAATAATTTTTCTCTGATGATACATCTATGTATCCGAAACGGGATCCCTATCGTTCGACTCTAGAAAAACGTTAGCAAAACCCACGCAAACCGATCCATTCGTCTTGCAAATGACGTTAGTGCCAAATCAGGTTTTGCACGTGCAGTCGATCACATGATCTTCGCATCGATGTTTTCTTCATATGCACGTGTTTGCATTGGCCTCAAGAATTGAAAAAACACACTTTTAAACCACACTTCTAACGGTACTTGAAATGCCACGATTGTCAAATGTGCAACGTGAACGTGCCGTTGGCATGTTGCATGCGGGGAAGATCAGTTTTTGACGTCGCAAGAGCAATGGGGTGCAGCCGTCGTACTGTGTATGACTTGCGAGGTCGTCTACAACAAACTGGCACCACTTCTGATCGCCCAAGGTCAGGTCGTCCACGTGTGACGTCACGCGAAGACCGTCGAATCGTCCTACGTCACCTACGTGACAGATTTCTGCCGGATGTTTAGAGGTCGACTGTCCTCACAGACCATTTGAAATCGGTTGCGGGCTGCCAATCTCCATTTTCGACGTCCGTATCGTGGGCCAGTATTGACGCCGTTTCATCAACTTCAACGTCTGCTGTGGGCCCAACGTCACCTCCGATGGCCCCAGAGAGACTGGAATCGAGTCGTCTTTAGTGATGAATCCAGGTTTACCCTCAGATTCGCGGACGGCAGGCATAGAGTCTGGAGACGACGTCGTGAACGGTATGCCCAATGTTGTGTACAGGAAGTCGACAGATTCGTGGGCGGAAGTTGCATGGTGTGGGGTGCTTTCTGTGGGAACAACCGTTCCCGACTTCTGGTCATCCGTGGAAAAGGTGTTTCCTTCCAAACG
This sequence comes from Haliotis rubra, assembly GCF_003918875.1. Taxonomy (NCBI): domain Eukaryota; kingdom Metazoa; phylum Mollusca; class Gastropoda; order Lepetellida; family Haliotidae; genus Haliotis; species Haliotis rubra. Next base: position 79,662 of record NW_025767698.1, read on the forward strand.
CTGGAATCAACGTCATGGACTGGCTTTCGAGGTCCCCTGACCTTAATAGAGCACGTTTGGGATGCACTTGGGGGAAGGCTTCGTGGTTTTAGGAACCAACCTCAGAATTTGCAGGAACTTGGCGCTGCCTTGCAAGAGCAATGGCGCAGAATCCCCAACCACGTATTCACAAGTATCAGACAGTCGATGAGGAGACGGTGTTTGGCAGTGGTGAATGCGCGGGGCGGCCATACACGATATTGAACTGCGCAATTTCGCATATTTATTCTTGTGACTTGACATTCTGTATACTCATGTTTTGGAACGGCGGTGTAGGCTCATGGAACTGATTATGGCACTGTCAGTGTATCGAGTACATCACACAGATATCAGCAATGAAATAATAACAATTTAACCATCCTACCATCTCTCGTTCTTTTATAGTGCCCTGAAGAAAGAATGTGAAGTTTCTTTTTTGACTCAGTATATAATTCACACACACACACACACACACACACACACACACACAATAAAATACGCATTTAGATTACAATACTAAATTTAAAAAGTTCAAATGAATTAATGTAAGGTTGCATTAAATCGACTCTCTCGACGTCTATCGGCCGAACACGTGTTCAAGGGAACCCCAAAGCGTTATGTCCCTTGGAGCGCGCTTAACGAATATCTGACGCACAGCTTGTGATCGAAACCAGTTGGGCATACACTGGCATCATAGCGTGCGACAGTTTTCGATGTACGGAGCAATTGTTTACATTCCATATATGGCAAGTGTTCTCTGTTGGGAAAATGTTCGCTTCCAAATTTCAACTGTCGATTTCAGGCAAGTGGTACGGGATAATCAGTCTTTTACTGCATCAACAGGAAGCTAAAGTGAGTGCATATGACCCAATATATATAATATTGTCGAAATATTGTCGAAAATGTGTGACATTGTGCCATTACATACTGTCGTAACTGGCGATTGGGCTTCAGTAAACCCTACCACAGTTACCTACTAATTATGGTCGTTCCATATTGTTCTGGGAGATGGTAGTTCTGGCGCTCCACTCGCTTGGTCCCCTGCCGGATGCTAAGTCGGAGAGGGAGGGGTCGGACGACCTGGGCTCCTAACTAGCCACATAACATTCATGTACTGGCACACATACATTCAAAGATAAACGCAACACCAAGTTTATACTCACATAGTTTTTACTCTGTCTCAGCCCAACTTCAACAACAGACAGGGCAGGTTCGTGTAAAGGACTGGCTTCAGAGGATGTTGAGCCGCGCACCACTCTACCCGCGCCAAACCTATCTTTTATATGGTTCGAGCCTGACCAGAGCTTGGTCTCATCTTTTAACTCATTGTTTTGTTTCGTTGATCCCCTATCCGACCTTGCCCTCGTGAATATTGAGAGAAGTACCGTTCGGTGACTCATCTCTTTCAATTGATTTGTTATTGTTCCAATATAAGATTAATCTGTTATGTATTTCACGACGAATGTGTTCTGTCTCTCTTCCACAGCCTACGGCTAAACGCCATCTATGGATACTTTCCGTCTCCATACCGTGCCTAACCGTTATGACTTATGAGCAAAACTGCAAATCTAAATACGAAATCTGATGTAATTCTCTCATGGTTTTAGGGATGCACATACTGCGTAAATATTATAATTGTACACTATAAGAAATTTAATTGTGAGTCAGATATCTAGTTGAAGTGAATTACTGAATCCAGTCACATGCAACAAATGAAAGATAACATAAACATATTGTCACAATGGGATGAAAATGAAATACATGTATATGTCTATCTTTATAAATTAATCTAATTATTTTGAGGTGCCAAATTGCTTTTTTGATAGCAACATGCATATTTTCATCTTGCTTGAAAGGTTTAGGTAAATGAGAACAACTGACGGAACGAATTGAAAGAACAACGGAAAAAATGAACAATTGTTTCCTATGATTGAAAAATATAACTATTTGCTGCACATAATGTGTCTATTAATTTATCTGCCGTGACATAGAAACGTCGGACAAAATTGGTTCATACTCAATTAACGATTAATGAATGGAGATTATATGTATTGTGCGTATCACAATACATGCTTATGAATCATTATTGTAATAACATACGAGATGATATTTAGGCCTACACACTAAGCTAGCACCACATGATGGTGTCAATGCAGTGATACCGGTCAATGGAAGGTATGACCTCTTTGGTATTTCAGAACTATGACTGCTATTCTTAATTTTGATTTGACCATTTGTAACTTGCAGCCAATACCGAAGAGCACTAATAGCTAATTAAGACTCATTAAACAGACGAAGAAAGGATATTCAGTGAATTACATGTCCAGTTAAGTTTTCTTTACAATGTTATTATCCTGGTTAGAATTGGTCTTCCAGCGGCTAAGGGGATCAGCAGGTCAGACTCTCTGACTTGATTGCCATCGTATCCCAATAGCTCATGATGTTAGTCACTGGATAGTCTGGTCCAGACGTGAATATTTACAGACTTGGCGTTAAACAACAAATAAAGAAATCCAAGGTTATTAAGTTTGCTATTAACATTTCCTAGTCTGAAGCACAGGTCTAGTTTGTGGTCATTTGTTTAACTCAGTAAAGTTTTAAAAATCCATTGAAGTCTGAAACATTTTTGGCACAAATCTTTCTTCGTCAGTATTTATTCATAATAATTACCTATAAATGAAATTTCCAAGGATTTATAACAAGGTATGAAATGTTATCTCAAAATGTAGAGAGAATTCTGAAATATAAATTGAATCTCATTGTATCAAATCAAAGTGTTAGTATTTTTATAGGACAGATAATGTAATTTATTATTTCCTCAGAAGAACACTTTGTTAATAATCGCGGTTCGATTTACGATTCCAAAGGAAATCTGGTTGCATATGCATGTTTGCAGAAGTTGTTTAAGTTCTAAACTTGATATGCTAATTACAATTAATTTCGTATCAATACAAAACAGTAACTGTTTTGGGGAGTATTGCATTCCATACCATATATACCTGTATCCCATTGCAAGCTAGTCTAAGGATCTGCTATTTGTATTTGGCTGGAGTAGTGATGATTTTTCCTTCCATGTTCTATCAAGGTGTATGAAGAAGAAACCATTTTTTTTACCTGTGAATGTAAAAGGTTGTTTAGAAGAGCAATATATAACTATGTTTTAGCAAAAGGGTCAGCACTATTCAACAAGTGAGGAAAACAAATATTTGTTTCAAATGATTTCTTCAGGTATTTTCCTGCAAATTGCAAGCTGAATAAAGCTAAATTATGCTGAGTTGCTAAGGATGACCGACTCTGGGCAGACTTCGTGAATGACTTCACCTGGTCTACGCCCTTAGCCTGCCACGTTTCAAATGAAGAGTATTACATTTGTCGAGCTCAAGTGTCATGCTAATATCTTTAAACAAGGACTCGACAAGGAGAACCTGTTCTTTCAATTGGTATCTTCTTTGACAAGGAGCTCGATGTCATCAATGTAAAGGAAATGAGTAAGCGGTGTTGGAATCTGTGCTGAGGAGGTCCGGGATGGTAACCCTCCTCTTCATTGAACAGAGAGCTCAAAGGATTTAAAGACAAACAAGAAAGTAAAGAACTAAAGGAGTCCCCCTGGAATATTCCCCGTCGGATTGGAATAGGTTCCGAAGTCTGAACTTGCCCTTGTGAGTACATCTCAAGTTGAGTCGACCAGCAACTCATTAATGACTTGAGTAAATCCAGTAGTCGTTCAGGGAGGTCAAAACAATGAAGAGACTTCACAATCTAGTCATGAGGGACCGAGTCATATGCATTTTTGCAGTCAATCCAGCACATGAAGAAGGTGCGGTAATATGTTTGAGCCTCTTCCAAAATCATTTTTTGTACAAGAAGTTGACCCTTGCATCCCCAACACCCCCTTCTCGCTCCCTTCTGCTCTCTATAAATTATATCATTGGAAGAGCAGTAAGATGACACGAGGTATGTCAAACACCCTGTGAAATAGGTTATATTGTGTATTCAAAAATCTGATTGGGCGGAGGTTTCGGGAATCAGTCTAGTCTCCTTTCTTGGGAAAGAATATTGTGCGACCTTTGCAGAACCATGAAGGAAATACTAGTAAGTTCATGTCATGCTATGTTTGTAAAATATCAGGAATTGTGTTTTGAAAAGCACGAATTTTGCCGAGGAATGCTATGACTTTATCAAGATGGTGGTGACCACTCACAGACCTGTCACTAGACCATATCACTTCACACAAGGGCGGTGGGGTAGCCCAGTGGTTACAGTGTTTCCTCGTCACACGAAAACCGGGTTTCGATTCTCCACATGGGTACAGTGCATGAAGCCAATTTCTGGTGTCCAACTCCCCTGCAATTGCTGGAATATTGCTAAAAGCGGCGTGAAAGTTAACTCACTCACTTCACAAAACATAAATGTGAACAAACAAGTAAAGATCTGTGATGATTTTAAATGCTCATGCTATGGAACTGCGTAAATACTATGGTATATTATGAGATATTATCTGAGCCTGATATATCTAGTACACTAGCACTGTAACTGAATTACAGAGACCAGTCGCATGTAACAAATATAAGATAACATAAACATATTGTCATGATGAAATGTAAATGAAATATATGTCTATCTTAATATATTAGCCTCATTTTTTTGAGGTGTCAAATTGCTTTTTTGGAAAACAACATCCATATCTTCATCTTGCTTGGATAGTTTAGGTAAATGAGAACAACTGACGGAACGACTTGAAATAACAATGGAAAAATGAACAATGGTTTCCTATGATTAAAAAATGTAACTATTTGCTGCACATAATGTGTCTATTCGTTTATCTGCCGTGATATAGAAACATCCGACAAAATTGGTTCATACCCAATTAACGATTAATGAATGGAGATTATATATATTGTGCGTATCACAATACATGCTTATGAATCATTATTGTAATAACATACGAGATGATGAAAGAAACATCCAACAAAATTGGTTCATACCCAATTAACGATTAATGAATGGAAATAATATCTATATTGTGCGTATCATTATACATGTTTATGAATCATTATTATAATAACAAACGAGATGATATTTAGGCCTACACACTTAACTAGCACCACTTGTTGGTGGCGATGCAGTGATACCAGTCATTTGAAGATAAGACCTGTTTGGCATTTCAGAACTGTAACTATTATTTTTTATTTCGATGAAAGCAATTAAAACTTTCAGCAAATGAAAAGTGCTAATAGCTGATTAAGACTCATTAAACAGATAAAGTAATTATATTCACGTTCATTAAATGAAACAGCGAGTAAACTAAAATTCTTCATGACAGTTGGGGTAAGGTCTGGCTAAAATGATCGATACTCGGAAAATCGTCGACAGAAAACAAATTATCAATGATTATCGGAAAATCGTATTATCGATAATATCATGCATTAAATTTTGTGGTAGAATAAGTTCTATTTTTCTCATACAATATATCGGTACACATTTAGGATTTTCTTCATGGTGTGCTTTTAAATTATGTTTAGGACACTGTTTCGTTAATAATACATGTCACAACTCACCAGTGAGTCCGCTTTAGCAATATTCCAGCAATATTACGCCGCTTTTAGCAATATTCCAGCAATATCACGGAAGGGGACACCAGAAATGTGCTTCACACATTGTACCCATGTGGCATTAATGCTAGGCGTCATTAACAAAGGGTCAAATGATATATAGCACATGTAAAGAAGACTTTCTCAGAAATAATAGAACTAAGAGTGTTGACAAAAGAGACACACCGTGACACACAGACAAAAAATTCAAACAGCACTAGCAAACATCAGTTGTATAGACCAACCCCTCAAAAATGAAAATGACAAACATCTGTTTTCCATACTGTTAAGAAAGTTTGTAAAGCATTCATTTGTATATGTTTCAAACAAAAACGAAGATTTTACTACTTTTAAGAAAAGTGTTACCAACAGTTTGACCTTTCATTCTTTTAGACGTTTTTGCTCAAGGTTACGTCTCCGATAGCCGGAGTCCCATACTTATGTGAAGTAAAGCCATCTTCAGGAATGTCCCTGATGTCCATTAAGCATTAATAGTTTACGCCAATCAGCAAATTACTAATGGTAGTCCAAATTACTAATGGTAATCCAAATTACTAATGGTAATCCAAATTACTAATGGTAATCCAAGTTACTAATGGTAATCCATTTTACTTATGGTAATAAAAATTACTAATGGTAATCCAAGTTACTAATGGTAATCCATTTTACTAATGGTAATCCAAGTTACTAATGGTAATCCATTTTACTAATGGTAATCCAAGTTACTAATGGTAATCCAAATTACTAATGGTAATCCAAGTTACTAATGGTAATCCATTTTACTAATGGTAATCCAAATTACTAATGGTAATCCAAATTACTAATGGTAATCCAAGTTACTAATGGTAATCCATTTTACTAATGGTAATCAAAATTACTAATGGTAATCCAAGTTACTAATGGTAATCCATTTTACTAATGGTAATCCAAGTTACTAATGGTAATCAAAATTACTAATGGTAATCCAAGTTACTAATGGTAATCCATTTTACTAATGGTAATCCATTTTACTTATGGTAATAAAAATTACTAATGGTAATCCAAGTTACTAATGGTAATCCATTTTACTAATGGTAATCCAAGTTACTAATGGTAATCCATTTTACTAATGGTAATCCAAGTTACTAATGGTAATCCAAATTACTAATGGTAATCCAAGTTACTAATGGTAATCCATTTTACTAATGGTAATAAAAATTACTAATGGTAATCCAAGTTACTAATGGTAATCCATTTTACTAATGGTAATCCAAGTTACTAATGGTAATCCAAATTACTAATGGTATTCCAAGTTACTAATGGTAATCCACGTTACTAATGGTAATCCAAATTACTAATGGTAATCCAAATTACAAATGGTAATCCAAGTTACTAATGGTAATCCATTTTACTAATGGTAATAAAAATTACTAATGATAATCCAAGTTACTAATGGTAATCCATTTTACTAATGGTAATCCAAGTTACTAATGGTAATCAAAATTACTAATGGTAATCCAAGTTACTAATGGTAATCCATTTTACTAATGGTAATCCATTTTACTAATGGTAATAAAAATTACTAATGGTAATCCAAGTTACTAATGGTAATCCATTTTACTAATAGTAATCCAAGTTACTAATGATAATCCAAATTACTAATGGTAATCCAAGTTACTAATGGTAATCCATTTTATTAATGGTAATCCAAGTTACTAATGGTAATCCACGTTACTAATGGTATCCAAATTACTAATGGTAATCCAAGTTACTAATGGTAATCCATTTTACTAATGGTAATCAAAATTACTAATGGTAATCCAAGTTACTAATGGTAATCCATTTTACTAATGGTAATCCAAGTTACTAATGGTAATCAAAATTACTAATGGTAATCCATTTTACTAATGATAATCCAAGTTACTAATGGTAATCCAAGTTACTAATGGTAATCCATTTTACTAATGGTAATCCAAGTTACTAATGGTAATCCACGTTACTATGGTAATCCAAATTACTAATGGTAATCCAAGTTACTAATGGTAATCAATTTTACTAATGGTAATCAAAATTACTAATGGTAATCCAAGTTACTAATGGTAATCCACGCTACTAATGGTAATCCAAATTACTAATGGTAATCCAAGTTACTAATGGTAATCCAAATTACTAATGGTAATCCAAGTTACTAATGGTAATCCAAATTACTAATGGTAATCCAAGTTACTAATGGTAATCCAAATTACTAATGGTAATCCAAATTACTAATGATAATTCAACTGCCATGGCAGAACTGATCTCAATATTGGGCTTGGACTGAATGCAATTTTTCCAAAGGTACCAAACGGCACCAAACAGATAGATTAGGTGTGCATTTATGAAAATAAGTGTGCTCATAGCTTTTGATGATCCGGTTAACTTAAAACATCACAACAATTATGTTCTTTTTAATTCATTGTTTGATTAATAATCACGTTAACCCGTAAACACTGATAAGACTGCAAGAATGACCCTTTGTCACAACATAGCTCACAAAAATCTAATATCTACAACCCCAGAGTTACTATAAATATCAGCTATGGACTGACATCAAAACAAACGTTTAATGGATATCTCTGTCACTGTTTTTCCATATTAATGCCCAAATTTCAGCAGTATTTTAAGTGATATCCACCTCTCTTTTCGGTAAGGCAACAAAATAGCTATATTCGTTATAGCGAACTCGAAGGGACCAGTATATATATTTTTGGTGTCTTATAACCATGGTTCATAATACTCGTTTCAATTATATAATACAAGGGATTTTGACATGTGACTTGAAATAGGTTGTCATTGATCTTCCACCGGGGTTAAGTGATCATTTGTGGAATAACTATGCTCATGTGATCTCACGGTCTCAATACAACAATGGATCTATAAACATGTACTGATGGAAACAAAAAAGGGAACACGTGAAAACAGATGTGTTCCTGTATTATTTTCCAGGTATCTTTGCAAGCTTTGTATTGAACTGTGGGAAGAACACCGAACACAGGAACATCGTGATGAAGTTTGTTTCCTCTAGTATACCATGAATGGTCTCAGATTATACACAGTTTGACCTTGATGACACAGTAAGAGCTGGCTGTTCTTAGGGAACCACGATCATTAACTAAATAATGATTAATTATTGATAAATAACTAATGAGTAAGTATTGATAATTCTTTCCACAATATTCAATCTGTTTAGCCAGCCCTAGATACAGCAATGCATTGGGGGTTTTTCAGATGATACTACAGTTGGCGTTGGTGTGTTGTGCTATACCCTGCATAGCAGCCGGTAATACGCTGTTCTTTCAACCACATGCAGCACCGTCATTCAGAAGCTTCACTTGTCCAGACCAAAGCCAGTGCCGAGGTGGAAACACTTGCTGTCAGACTACACAAAACCAGTTTGGATGTTGCCCCTACAAAAATGTAAGCACGTTCCCAGATTTACTTTGACCTCAGAGGCAGATATTTAACCCACAAAGTCTTTTGCCAGCATAAGCTGTTCATTCTTCTCGAACACATCTACAGCTTATCAACATGTCCCACTGTTAAAGGAATGACCACATCACATTGGAGACGACAGGCATCGTGGAGACGACTCACTTCGGTCTACAGATATGTGTTGACGTGTTTCATGGTGCCCAATGTTTATGTGTTGTCTGGTAGGCTGTATGCTGTCCTGACCACGCCCACTGTTGTCCAGGGGTAATACCTGTGATATGGCCACTAAATCGTGTCAGAAGGGGGCGTGGTCACAGCATGGATGGAGAAGACATCAGCCATTACAAAGGTCATTGGTGACATCCAGTGTGATGCCACACATGAGTGTGTGGACAGGGACCCCTGCTGTATGATGGCCAACCACCAGTGGGGATGCTGTCCTATGCCTCAGGTGAGACTCGGTCTCTAGCATGTGGTGTGTTGGCAACACCTGTGTGAACCTCTGGCCAGACAGAAGCATATGTGATATATGATGGCCAATCTCTTAGAGATTGTTCTCTCACACTGATATTAGTCTGATGTTTGTGGAAATTGGATCTTGTAATAAATTCATCCTCAGCTCCCTGCTTTCATTTGATTATTGTCAGAACCTCGTGCCACATTATCTCAACTGTTATGTTAAATTTAGGGAACACTGTCCAATACACACAATCCATACCAGCCACGACGTATTGCCATTGGCTTGAAAACTACTAATGCAATATAGAGCATTATTCATTTCAAATCAGTCATCTTGTTTCAAAGTAACTGGGGGGCGGTGGGGTAGCCTAGTGGTTAAAGCGGTCGCTCGTCACGCCGAAGGCCCGGGTTCGATTCCCCACATGGGTACAATGTGTAAAACCCATTTCTGGTGTCCCCCGCCGTGATATTGCTTTAACAGTCACAGTGAATCCCGTTAGGTGGCTGACCCACTGCCTATTCCGTCGGACTGACTCATGATCTGAAGGGCCCTCCCAAACGTCTCCTCCCCTTGGGGCATCAATGCAGCATGAGCCAAGATAAGTGTAAAATATCAATTTTATCATAACATTTTGTGGTTCAAATACATTGTACTAGAAATCTAGAAATCGGCTCATTCAATATAGAGTTGAATAGTATAGACTTGTCTCTGTTGTATTTTGTTGGTTGAAAGGGGACTCGCAAACATTTGTCACGGCAAATTATTAACAGAAACGCTGGAATATTTCTAAAATCTGTGTAAAAATTAACTCACTTGTTTTGTTTCCAGGCTGTGTGTTGCCCAGATAAAGTCCACTGCTGCCCTTCTGGAACTACCTGTGACTCATCACCTGGCAAGTGTAACAGACAGGATGGAATCATACTTCCCTGGATGCAGAGGTCATCCTCAAGTCAGTCGTCAGGAAGGAAAGTAATAACTGACCCTGGCACAGACAATGACACTATGAGACACAAGACCATAATGCATGTCGAGGTAATACTGTGCTCCCTGTGAAAATGGCTCAACTGTTTTTCTTATAAATACTGCCATAACTTCTTTTCTCAGCATGTGGAAATTCCACTTGAGGACCCTTTGGTTCAGATTCTCTGTTAACTGCATATTTTGTTCTACCGGAGACAGAAGCGTCGGTGGTGTGCCCTGGATATGATTCAGAGTGTCCATCTGGCTCCACCTGTTGTCGGCTGGCGTCAGGAAGCTGGGGTTGCTGCCCATTGCCAGAGGTAGCATTCATTCTTCATTTCACAACATATCCTTAAGACTTAGAACTGTTGTTGGAGTTAGGGTAGTCATGGTTAAAACGTTGGTTTCTCACACCAAAGACTCAGGTTCAATTCTCCAGATGACGTCAATAGGTGCAGTCCATTTTATTTTGTCCCCCACTGGAATACTGTTTAAAGTGGCATTACATCACACTCACTCACTCACTCCAACTTTTGAAAATTAGATGATCTCTACCTGTTAAAAAGCAGCATTAAGCCATATCACTCACAAAATTCATACAGGCAAAGGTTGAGCAAAATGTATCCCCATCTCGGCAATCATCTTTACAGTAATAGTTTATCGCTTGGCTAAACAATGAAGTGTGTTTGCATTTGTTTACATGAAATTTTGCATTTGTTTACATGAAATGAATAAAGACTCGGACTCTCCCACTGATAGACTGCTGTTTCCTGGGTGGGATAAATTGATCGTGTTGGACTGTGACACGATTTCATTGATTTCATATTGTTGTCTATACACTATATCCATTAATAAGTAAATATTGTGCTCCAGTGGCATCAGTATGGGTTTTGTTTTTCATTTTTTTTGTAGACATTGAAAAACATTTATTTGTAGGATAACTTAACAAAGTGTGAAAATCATGGTTACAATTGGTTTCAGCAACCCATGCTAATTGTTAGAAGCACTAACCATTTTTTTTTTTCGCTCGCTTGATGTATGTCATTATAACCACATTGTGTATGTCAGTGCTCATGCTGTCAATCACTGGATTGCCTGATCCAAACTCGATTATATGCAGACTGAGGACAAATAGTCTGGACATATCTTAGTGCAGTGTAAACTACCAACAGACAACCAAAGAACCTTTAAACTGTACCCAAAATACTTAATGTTCATGATATGAATACAGTTTCACTGTTTAACACATGTATACCCACAGGCTGTGTGCTGCTCTGACAATGTCCACTGCTGTCCATCTGGGATGATCTGTGACGTCAGTCTAGGCGCCTGCATCTATGATGGCATCAGCATTACTTGGGAATACAAAAGGCCAGCTCGGGCCAGGAAGACACAGCACAGTGGTGGACAAGCCAAGCATCCTAGCCCAGACAAGAGTATCAAGGTCCAGAAAGAAACCAAACTCTTGACAATGTGATGCGTCTAGACAAAAGACCAGTTGTCTTGACAATAGCTCATGTTTCTCTTACCCATAAAGATCCGATGAGTTAGAATTGGTTCTTCAGCAACCCACTCTTGTCATAAGAGGCGGCTAAAGGGATCGGGTGGTTAGACTCGCTGACTTTCCATACAGGTGTCATCATATCCCAGTTGCATAGATGGATGCTCATGCTGCTGATCACTGGATTGTCTGGTCTAGACTGGACTATTTACAGACCACCGCCATAGAGCTGGAATATTGCTGAGTGCGGCGTTTAGCAAGCAAGCAACCAATCATGTTGCTCATGTTGTTGTATTCATGTTTTCCTGTCTACAGGGGAGATAAGTCATTTCAGCATCCAGGAGATAAGATTCTCTGTTGCTCATGTTTTCTTTTGCACATGATTTGAGTGCCGTTTGAGCATCATGGGGGTGAGATTCTTTGCTACACATTTTCTTTCCTACAGGAGGTGAGAGAGTCGTCAGAGCATGTGGTGGATGAGATTCTCAATTACATGTTTTCTTTTCTACAGGAGGTGGGAATTCCAGTTGAGATTCTCTGTTACCTGCATATTTTGTTCTACAGGAGATAGAAGCGTCGGTGGTGTGCCCTGGAGATGATTCAGAGTGTCCATCAGGCTCCACCTGTTGTCGGCTGGCGTCAGGAAGCTGTGGTTGCTGCCCATTGCCAGAGGTAGCATTCATTCTTCATTTCACAACATATCCTAAAGACTTAGAACTGTTGTTGGAGTTAGGGTAACCATGGTTAAAACGTTGGTTTCTCACACCAAAGACTCAGGTTCAATTCTCCAGATGACTCCAATAGGTGCAGTCCATTTTATTTTGTCCCCCACTGGAATACTGTTTAAAGTGGCATTACATCACACTCACTCACTCACTCACTCACTTCAACTTTTGAAATGTAGATGATCTCTACCTGTTAAAAGCAGCATTAAGTCATACTCACTCACAAAATTCATATAGGCAAAGGTTGAGCAAAAAATGTATCCCCATCACGGCAATCATTTTTACAGTAATTGTTGATTGCTTGGCTACACAATGAAGTGTGTTTGCATTTGTTTACATGAAATTTTGCATTTGTTTACATGAAATGAATAAAGACTCGGACTCTCCCACTGATAGACTGCTGTTTCCTGGTTGTGTGATAAATTGATCGTGTTGGACTGTGACACGATTTCATTGATTTCATATTGTTGTCTATATTCTTTTATATCCATTAATAAGTAAATATGTGACGAAGTCCAGTGTGCTCAAGTATGGGTATTTGTTTTCATTTTGTAGACATTGAAAAGTACATTTATTTGTAGGTTATAACTTAAAAAAGTGTGAAAATCCTGGTCACAATTGGTTTCAGCAACCCTTGCTTATTGTTAGAAGCACTGACCATTTTCAGGCTCTCTCGCTTGATGTATGTCATTATATCCACATTGTGTATGTCAGTGCTCATGATGTCAATCACTGGATTGCCTGATCCAAACATGATTTTACTCAGACTGAGGTCAAATAGTCTGGACATATCTTAGTGCAGTGTAAACCACCAACAGACAACCAAAGAACCTTTAAACTGTACCAAAAATACTTAATGTTCATGTTATGAATACATGTGCACTGTTTAACACATGTATACCCACAGGCTGTGTGCTGCTCTGACAATGTCCACTGCTGTCCATCTGGGATGACCTGTGACGTCAGTCTAGGCGCCTGCATCTATGACGGCATCAGCATTACTTGGGAATACAAAAGGCCAGCTCGGGCCAGGAAGACACAGCACAGTGGTGGACAAGCCAAGCATCCTAGCCCAGACAACAGTATCAAGGTCCAGAAACCTCTTGACAATGTGATGTGTGTTGACAAAACGTCCATTTGTCCTGACAACAGCTAATGTTGCTCTTACCCATGAAGATCCCAGTTAGAATTGGTCTTCAGCAACCCACTCTTGTCATAAGTGGCGGCTAAAGGGATCGGGTGGTTAGGCTCGCTGACTTTCCTTACAGGTGTCATCATATCCCAGTTGCATAGATGGATGCTCATGCTCTTGATCACTGGATTGTCTGGTCCAGACTCGACTATTTATAGACCACCGCCATAGAGCTGGAATATTGCTGAGTGTGGCTTTTAAGGAAGCAAGCAACCAAGCCAATCATGTTGTTGTATTCATGTTTTCCTGTCTACATGCAAGCTTGTCATTTCAGCTCCAGGAATCTACAGTTTGGTTTAAAGTCGCTTTCAGCATCCAGCAATATCAGGAGAGAAGATTCTCTTTGTACTCATGTGGGGATTTTTCTTTTGACGACATGATTTGAGAACCGTTTGAGCATCATGGATTCGCTATTACTGATGTCTACTTTTGCACATGATTTGAGCCGTTTACACATGAGATTCTTTTTTTCCTACAGGAGGTGAAAGAGTCGTCAGAGCATGTGGTGAATGAGATTCTTAATTACATGTTTTCTTTTCTACAGGAGGTGGGAATTCCAGTTGAGTGCCTTTTGGTTGAGATTCTCTGTTAACAGCATATTTTGTTCTACAGGAGATAGAAGCGTCGGTGGTGTGTCCAGGGGATGAGTCAGAGTGTCCATCAGGAAACACCTGTTGTCGGCTGGCGTCAGGAAGCTGGGGTTGCTGCCCATTGCCAGAGGTAGCATTCATTCTTCATTTCACAACATATCCTAAAGACTTAGAACTGTTGTTGGAGTTAGGGTAACCATGGTTAAAACGTTGGTTTCTCACACCAAACACTCAGGTTCAATTCTCCAGATGACTCCAATAGGTGCAGTCCATTTTATTTTGTCCCCCACTGGAATACTGTTTGAAGTGGCATTACATCTCACTCACTCACTCTCAGTCCAACTTTTGAAATTTAGATGATCTCTACCTGTTAAAAGTAAAATTAAGTCTCCAACTAAATCACAAAATTTCCACAGGTAAAAGTTACACAAAAATGTATCCCTATCTCGGCATCATTTTGTACAGTAATTGTTTATCACTTGGTTGAAAAAAGAGTGTTTTTGCATTTATTTACATGAAATGAAATACTCAGACATGCCTACTGATGGACTGCTGTTCCAATCCTGATTATAAACAGGCTGAGGTCAAATAGTCTGAACATACCTTAGTGCAGTAAAAACCAACAACAGACAACCAAACAACCTTTAAACTGTCCCAGAAATCTTAATGTTTATGTTATGAATACATTTTACACCCGTATGCCCACAGGCTGTGTGCTGCTCTGACAATGTCCACTGCTGTCCATCTTGGATGATCTGTGACGTCAGTCTGGGCGCCTGCATCTATGACGGCAACAGGATGTCTTGGGAATACAAAAGGCCAGCTCGGGCCAGGAAGACACAGCACATTGGTGGACAAGCCAAGCATCCTAGTCCAGACAACAATATCAAGGTCTAGAAAGACACCAGACAAAAAGTCCAGCCCAGTCTTCAACAACCCATGCTTGTCGTAAGAGACAAGTAACGGGATTGGTGGTCAGGCTCGTTGACTTGTTTGACACGTGTCATCGTATCTCATTTGCGTAGATCGATGTTCATGCTGTTGATCATTATATTGTCTGGACCAGACTCGATTATTTACAGATTTACCTTAATACACATGTATTTATTTGACATGTCTCTGTTTACACCTTGCAATGATCAACGAAATGGTCAATGATAAATAACATATAACCGCCACAGATCCATGAACTACTTTGGAAATCCCCCCAGACACGTGGTGGCCAATTTGAAGTACTGTGTATCATGTAAATATATTACTACGCGCTGTCAATGTCACTGACGTGCGAGAACAACATCTATTGCTGGTATTGTTTGAATGTTTTGGATGAAATCCAACAGAAGATGCATCATCTCGTGTAATCTCTCCTTTCGAAATACTATTATAAATGCCAGTCTTGGAAGTAGTATGAAGTGAGATCTCCATGAAGCACAGAACGTCATTAAACACCTTCCATGGGTGTGTCACATGACAGTATTGCAAACATTATGTTACATGAACCAGTTCACCGTCCTTATTATGGGCTTTGTGAAATATTGATAAAAATCTGGGGTGCTCAGATGTTTTCTTGCAATTATACTAGGTAGTTTTGATCAAATAGAAGCGAAAAAAACACTTTCCACATAAGAAATCTCAGCCCAAATCAGAGTCGATTGTACAATTGTGACTATATCTTGAGCAGATATTTGTTTCAGCAGTAGTACAGGTGTATGGTGCTGTTTGTAAACAATTCGGGTCTGAACCAGACAATCCAGTGATTGTCATCATGCGATACGATGACAAAGCACGTATTTATGAATCAGTATGAAATAGTGATGATACCATGTGTTCGTGAGAAACCTCAGCTACACTATTCTGGAGTTTATCTTTCCATTCAATAGCACCGATAGTTCCAGAATATATTTCTTAAACCTATAACTGTTACCATTTTTTGAAAACTGAAAATATATCAATATATATAATGAATTGGATGCATATTTGGCTATTTGGATTGAATATCTGTTACTGTTATTTTGTTGTGAACAAATCTATTGTTAAAATATATATTTCCACTGTTCTTCGTTTCTTTTGTTGTTCTGTCTTATGGTTGTTGCAAAATTAAATAGGTGAAACAAAAAATATAATTCCTTTATATAGTGCCTAGTATCCATCTGACCAGTTCACTGGACGCTGTAATCAGAATCTGATCATTATTGACCCCGATAACCCAAGCTGCCTGTGAGGCGCTAGAAGGTTATAGTCATAGAACTTATCTCATCGGTACCCATTTTCTGCTGGGTGAACAGAGGCAATTTGGAACAGACTCACTTGCCTAAGGTGATACCACATGTGTCAAATGTGTTTCGTTGTGTGGCAGGACTGAAGTCCTAGAAACTCTCAGGAGTCAAGCTGCCAAACACGGTCACCCATCCAAGTACTCTCCGCGCTCAACGTAGCTTAAATTCAACTGATTTGTGACCTGAGCTCTACGCACAGGACCGCACACCACCATATATCATGATACTGCCATTGTTTCTACAGGTCTATGGTAATTAAATTGGCATTTGTTCCTGTTGTCTGTTACAAGTGCAGATATTTGATAATAGTAATGAATTCTGACAAGGTGGTGCGCTAATATATGACATTAGCAACACTTATGTCCGGCATTAAATGACATTAGCTACATAGATAGCGATAGGAAATAATCAAGGTGGATTGCCACCATGCCGTTTTCTGTTGCAGGAGGTACGAACAGAGTAGAAAAACACTGATGTCGTCAAGGAAGTTTTCTTCACAGTGAGTGAAGCGTCATAAAATCTTCTTGGTGACAAACGATCACAGGACAAACAATTAAGTCGCTGAAGTTTTAGTTCTGCTCGACTGAACCGAAAGTGAGTGACTGGATATGATGTTAGGCCGTTAATAGCAATGTTCCAGCAATATCACGGCAGGGCACACATATTGTACCGTTGTTGGGAGTCGAACTAGGCCCTGTGCCTGAACAGTGCTACACCACCATCTTATAGATGGGATGGACTAGATAAATATATGACGTAGACTTCTGGCCAACAGATGCTAGTTAGGCAGAAATATCCTATGTTTGCCCAGAGAAGATTTCTCAGTGCCAAATACTTGCCACAAAAAATGATGAAGCCAACTAAACTAAGGTCAACAGGCTAATTGTGTCACGTTCTTGTAGCTGGGAGTGGAGTCATCCCATAGAGTGAGTGAGTTGGGTTTTACACCGCTTTTAGCAATATTCCAGCAATATCACGGCAGAGGACACCAGAAATGGGCTTCACACATTGTACCCATGTGGGCGTGACGAGCGAACGCTTTAACCACTAGGCTACCCCACCGCCCCATATCCCATAGAGAACATCCGGACCTTGTCAGCTTTCATGTGGACAAGGCATCCGACTTCCGATCATCAGGTCCGTGGTTGGAATGGCCGCTGCAGTATCTGAACTAGATATTACTGAATGATATTTTCTGAAAATAAGACTTATTTTACCATGGGGATGAAATACTGCTGCCTTGACCTGCAGATAACTGACTGAAAACCACTCGAACCCACAGTTTTCTTATCTGCAGGTCCTTATGGCCGACAGCTTTTCATCCCCCCAAAAATAAGGATTATTTTTCAGAAAATAGAATTCAGTAATATCTTGTTTTTTTCTCGATCAGCAGTTGTTGTCTGTTGCATGGAAGCGACTATCATTTTGAGGAAGCAATTTAGATGCAGTCTCTGCTCATACAAACCAGATTATATTGTAGCTAAAATATAAGGCCTACACATTCTGATCAGAACCCACAACTTTTTATGGTTCTGGGTCCTTAGGGCCTGCAGCTTTTCAGTGTTAAGGGCAAACACTGCATACAACATCAACTCACAATTACAGTGCCAGATTGGCTGAACAATAAGATGCACACTTTTCTCTCATTTATTGAAATATAAAAATATAGCATAAAGATCGGAGTGCACACGATGTACAGTGCATATCACATTCAATACCTCCACATACATAGCAATCATGAAAATGAACACGTAAAAATTTAACATTCATACAGATTTCACTGAGCTAAAAATTTGAAGTGTCAAAAAAGGATATTTCTCTTGATGAAAATGATGTCAAATGTTTTGAGAGGACTTGGAATGGTATAGCCATAACAACAAAATATGATACAATTATCTCATCTGTTGTATATTCACACACAGGCCAAGGGGGGGTGTGTGTGGTGGAAATGGACTAGTGTACTGACTCCAGCTAATGTATGCATAATGTATGCATGAGAAATGATAATGTTTCAGATTTCTAGTTAGAGTAGATCCCCAGGTTACATAATAAGGTCCTATGTGTTCATAATATCAGTCTCTGGGTTTGGAAAAGTGAAACAAATATTTTTTTGCACTTACAGTGTGTGTTTTGTAATGTACCCTGTGTGAGTGTGTTGTGTATGTGTGCATGCATGCATGTGTGTATGTGTGCATGTATGCACGTGTGTCTGTGCGGGCACGTGTATGAGAGTGTGGGAGATTGCATGTGCACTAGTTGTTTAACTTATATACTGAAAGGCAAAAGACACGTCGTAATATTAGAAATGACATTTGAGTATCAATGGAGTATTTGAACCCAATTTTTTAAATATACACAAGAAGTCAAGTTTGAGGAAGCATGAATCGTGGTCGTATAGCCTGCATTGCCCAATAAAGTATTGTTTGAGATTGAAGTTAGAAATGTTTTTGGTTTTTGGAGAGGGAAAAGTTCCCACAAACACAACATTGAAATCGAGATGCACGTGCATCATAAATGCATTCAGGCATAAATTGCCAGCTTAAATGGCAATCGCTCACTTGTTTTCTGAACACAGCAGCTATGACTAGGTTAAGGAGAGATCAGCCACAACAAGCTATTGGACGTGCGCGCCGCTGGTCAACATGCTCGAAGTCATTGCTAATGACTTCAGTTGTAGCGCATTTAACGATAGAACGCGTCTAAGAGTGCGATACAACGCCACCCAGCAGCACTGATGACCGCCCACGAGTGGTCAACCCCCGGTAACAACACGCCGCCAGGACCGTCATATCGTCCATCAACACGCAAGACCTATTCGCAAGGGCAAGAGAAACAGCTTGGGTGACCATAGGAAACCACCAGCGACCAGTCAGTGACCTACCATTCGGCGACGTCTCCAAGCCAGGAACCTGTTTTGTCGACGTCCTGCCAAGAGACCCATATTCACCCAACGTCACCGCCGGGAACGTATCCAAGTGGACACAACAGCGGCAAAACTGTCGTGGGGACAATGGAGAGGGGTTATCTTCTCTAATGAAAGTCGGTACTGCATTTCAGTGGCGTATTATTTTTAAAAAATAGGTTCAAATGTTCCATTGATACTTAAATGTCATTTCCAATATTACGACATTTCTTTTGCCTTTCAGTATATAAGCAGCCAGCAAATAATTGAGTCTGGATAAGACAATCCAGTGATAGACATCATCAGAATCGACCCAAAAAATAGAGATAAATTGAAAGATGGTCAACCTAGTCAACTAGGTCATGCCTGTACGTCTCATCAATTAAATCTCCTCTTTCGACTGTCACAAGCTACTCGAGATCATTTCTAACCTGGATTCCTTATTGCTAGAACATGTGTCAACAGGCTGGTGGAATGATGACAGACTAGTTCATTCACACATGTCTAAACTGGTAAATTACATGTGGATCACTCCTTTATGAAATCTTTAAATTTGCAATGGCAAGGGTTGATCCAGGATTTTGGAGAATAAATCATGAAGTCGAGAAAGAAGGTTGGGTCAGGGAATTTGTCCCCCCTTTTGTTGAACATAAATTATGAAGTCCAAAGGTTAGGGGGAAATGTTCCTCAGGAAATTCGTCCCCATCCTCGTCCAACATGCATCACTTTACTGAAGTTTTACTGATTTACTGAAGCTCTAAACTTCAATTTTGGTATAAATTGCAACTCAGAGATGACATTAACAGAAACAATTAGTCTCTGAAAATATATAAATTTTATAGAAACAAATAATTCCAACAAACTTGAAAAGGAGAACCAGTGAAATAGGGGCTTCAGTCTAAACCTGAGGAAATTTAGACTTGCTTCAGTTTTTGAAAGGGCTAGATGAGAGGTAAAATACTGTGGTTCAGGGACAGTGAGACAGACTAGCAGGACAAGTTATGCACTCGGAGGACTTGTGAACTTAGATGACCAGGGCAGTAGATAAGGTGACTAACATAGAAGTTTTGAGAAGGAAAGCATGACAGAATAGATCAGAGGGAATTGCACAAGCTTATGTAAATACTAAATCAGTGGTAAGAAACCTAAAACACAATTCATAAAATCAAATCAATCACAATGAACACACATAAAACCATTTTGTAAACAGCTGAGCAGTGATACTGGGCCAATGATGTAGATAGCGATCATGTGACATTTTACTTCGACATTTGGTCAAGATGGTCAGTCTGGATAGACACAGATCCTCATCATGATTATCCCATGATTTTTAAGGGTATCCAACATCATGTGGCCTGCAACCACAGATGCCAGGCAATATAAGGGGAGATAACTCCAGTGAGGAGTGAAGAAAGGAGGTTGACGCCATGGTTGTCAAGGACTGCGTATCCACTGATGTGTTCTACATGAGGGCCTGGATGTTCCACGATGCATGCTCGCCGATGGTCGTATCCTGTGGAGTAACATCAGAATAAGGCTTAACTTGCTTAAGACATGTATGAGTGAGTGAGGTTTTCGCGTACGCTTTTAGCAATATTCCAGAAATATCACTCGGGGACACCAGGAATGGGCTTCAAACATGTGGGGAATCAACCAGGGACTTCAGTGTGACGAGTCAACGTTTTAACTATTAGGCTTCCCACGCCCCGTATATATTAGAGGTAGATTGATATAGTGAGGCCATGATGCGATATGTATACATGAGCTATATATGTAATAATTGATTCAAGTAACAAAACACACCATCCCTACAGATTTTGTCTTTTCAACCATGCCTGATCCTATATATGCATCAGAGCTACAGATAACCTTTTGGGTCATTGAGTTATGTACTCGCTTGTGTTCATCTCAATTGGGTATCCTAATTTTCCTTTGAGTAACCAAATAAATTGTACTCGCCTCACTCAAACTTAATTGGGTATTTTGCCATTTTCCATTAATTCAAAAAATATAATAAATTTTAAATGATAGCATTTGTTATTATATTTGATCTGTAATATGAGAAACAATAAGTAAGACTGCAAGTTGTCAAGTTCATGTCCTGAAACAGAACCTCTCAATATACCTCAGTTATTTTATCTATCCACCAGTACGCAAGCTATTTGACATTTGTGTGTGTACGCATGTAAGATCACATTTATTGAGTATTTACAAAAATTCAAGCGTACTTGTATTCAATAGCCTTAATAGGAATTGAGTTTTCACACAAATATTTGTGTAATTTACGCAGAAACGCAGTCTATCTACCTCTGATGTGTGATGCTAAAAGACCTAGAAGCGTAATCTAGGTGATCTGGGAATTGAACCAACAATCGCAGTTTCCTTGCATGCCTAAGGGGCATAACTCTGCACCATGAATTGCTATGCTTATGACACCTGTGTTCCTTTCCATGATTGATTTCCCTCATTATTACACACTGAACCATGTTTATAACACAGACTTGTAATGAACTGTTCATATATTTCAGCCTCTTGCCGTAGGTCATGGTAAAGATCTGTGTAACTAATTACACTTACAAAGAACAATAAATAGTACTTCCTTTTAGTTCATTACAACAGTAGTTCATTGTTTGTCATACAATCTGATTCTGGTTTCTGGCATCAACCACTCTGGGTCCAAGAGTAAATATTTTACCTGAGAAATGAAGATGAGGGACCAGTAAGGAATCACAGACACTTGCTGTAGGTGATAGTAACTGAAATGCACAAATAACTGGCTCCTTTTATTGATATAAAGAACTAAAATTAGTGGCTCCTTTTAGTTCAATATAACCAAAGTTTACCATATACCCTGCATTATGATTCTGGTTTGGATCCAAGCATCTCCAGCCAACCCCGAGTCCCTGCATGCATGTTTTACCTGAGAACTCAAGTAGAGCATCTAGTGGGAATCACAGCCAGTTGCTGTTGAAATGCATGTAACGACTAAAATCATATAGAACTAAAACTAACAGTCCATTTTAGTTCAATACAACGGTAGTTTACTGTATATCATGCTTTATGATTCTGGTTTGGATCAATCATCTCAGCCACCCTCGGTGCCTGTGTGAATATTTTACCTGAGAACTGAAGTAGAGCACCAAGGTAGGAGTCGATGACAGACCCCACAAAGCCTGCCAAGGTGGAAAGGAGAACAATGGGCCACTGAGGAGGGCTGTCACTCAAGGTCAGTTCTGAAGAACACAGCAACAGCGCCACATAGTAAGCCACGCCAACAATAAACCCTCCGAACATGCTGCTTACGGTTCCAGTAAACGTCACGCCACCATTAGTACCTGCAAAACATATCAATATGATACCAAAAACAATAAGATACCAAAAACAATATAACATCAAAAGGATTGATAGAGCAAATCAATCCTGCAAAACATATCAATAAGATACCAAAAACAATATGATAACATCAAAAGGACTGATAGAGCAAATCAATCCTGCAAAACATATCAATAAGATACCAAAAACAATATAACATCAAAAGGATTGATAGAGCAAATCAATCCTGCAAAACATATCAATAAGATACCAAAAACAATATGATAACATCAAAAGGATTGATAGAGCAAATCATAAACATAACTAAAAATATATTTGAACAACTGCTTTATTACAATTAGGAGCTATGTTTCTGTGTATGTTCTAACACTGTTATGAATTAAAAAAAAATACTTGATAGAACCTACACATAAACATTGCTCCATGGTTATGAAGAACCTGTTCATCCTATATTCCTTGTCTGCAACTTCAAAATGTCTCTCTGAAGAAAATTTTCAGGCCTGATCTGAACTTATTAAAACAGTTTCAAACCACTTGATGTTAGAGTATGTGTGATGTTAGTAATTTTAACTTTTACTGTGTATTATGTGGTGGCGTGTGGTCCTGTGGTCCTGTGCACAGAGCTCAGGTCACGAATCAGTTGAAGTTAAGCAACGTCGAGCTCGGAGAGTCCTTGGATGGGTGACCGTGTTTGACAGCTTGACTCCTGAGAGTTTCCTGCCCCACAACGAAGCACATGTAATACATGAGGTCTCACCTTAGGCTAGTGAGTTTGTTCAAAATTGCCTCTGTTCACCCAGCAGAAAATGGGTACCTGGTTGGATAAAGCCATGTGACTATAACCTTCCAGCGCCTAACAGGTTATCCGGGGTAATAATCATCAGATTCTGATTAAGAGCTGCAAGCAATCACTTGGTATTTGGAGACTGTGCGCTATAGAAGATGACTCATTATTATTATACGGTAAACATAGGCATTTCTTACTTCGAATAGCTACTAAATTGCCATAGTTTAATAAAGGATGTGTCTTTCAAACTTGCCTCTAGGCACTCTGCGGAAGGTGGTCACCAGCCATGGTTTGGAGTGACCGAACACTGTGCCAACTTCGGAGGCAAATGTGTCTCCACAGCAACAAGCCAGTGATCCCAGGACACCGGCAGCCCACCATGTGGAGGAGTATCTTCTCGAGAAGTCAAATGTCTTCTCTGCACAGCCAACTTCCAGGAGGTACAGAACAGAAAACAGTGAGGCAGCACCTCCATTACACAGAACCTGCAGCCAGTTTCTCTGGCCACCTGCAACACAAGATACATGCGATAACACGATACATTCCTAGACACAAGATACATGTCTTAACACAAGATACATCTTGTCACAAGATACATGTCTAGACACTAGATACATGTCTTAACACAAGATACATGTCTTAACACAAGATACATGTCTTAACACAAGATACACATGTCAGAATGCCTCATTTGGGGACACTTGTCTCAATGTCTCATTTGGCCACTTGTCTCAATGTCTCATTAGAAAACACTTGTCTCAATGTCTCATTGAAGGACACATGCCTCAGTACCGCAGTAGAGGACACTTGTCAGAATGCCTCATTAGAAAACACTTGTCTCAATGTCTCATTAGAGGACACTTGTCTCAATGTCTCATTAGAGCACACTTGTCAGAATATCTCATTAGAGGACACTTGTCTCAATGTCTCATAAGACAACACTTGTCAGAATGTCTCATTAGAAAACAGTTGTCAGAATGTCTCATTAGAAAACACTTGTCTCAATGTCTCATTAGAGGACACATGTCAGAATGCCTCATTAAAGGACACTTGTCAGAATGCCTCATTAGAGGACACTTGTCTCAATGTCTCATTTGGACATTTGTCTCAATGTCTCATAAGAAAACACTTGTCTCAATGTCTCATAAGAAACGCTTGTCTCAATGTCTCATTAGAAAACACTTGTCTCAATATCTTATTACAGGACACTTGTCACAATGTTCCATAAATGTCTTACCTTCTTTGTAATCTTCCTCTAATTTCTTTTTCTGACGAGCTCCTAGTTTTGTAACCTTTGATCCTGCCACGAAGAAAACCAGCAGAGCAGCAAAGAAACACAGACTGCTGAGTGTCAAGATGAATCCAACTAACAACCCTGGAATCATAGTGGTTACTATGGTTACATAAAATAATTAACAACATACTGCAAAAGATGGATAATTTTTTCAGTTTAACATGACTGAGATGAATTCTGAGACAAATGTTGCGTATTTCAAATACAGTGAAGCCTCGTTAATCCGGACGGTTGCGTTTCTCAGTAAATTCGTCCGGATTGCGAATAGTCCGGACTACTGAATCAAGACCCAAGTTGCTTCCCTAAGAATTACAAAAACGACACGAATCTGGATAAAACAAATAAGCATTTAATGTAAAGCTTAATTTATCACATCAATAATTTTACCGAGTGACATCCGCATGTTGATCCGACGTGTCTGATCACGTCCTGCCTCAGCACAGGTGAGGTAATGTCTAACAAGCGTAACAACATCGCCGGGCGGTGTTGTTACGGTTCGTGAACACGACTTACAGCGTCCGGACTGTGAAGCAATTTACTGTTTATTTTACTGATTGGTGACAGCTACTTACCGTCCGGTTCCGGGAAACCGAATTTCCGGATTATCGAGGCAAATTATATAGGCATAGATTGGTAACAAGCTGAAATCGCCCGGGAGGCGAGACATCCGGATTATCGGAGTCCGGACTAACGGGGCTTCACTGTACTTATGAATTCTGTGTATCCACAGGAAGGAAGTACCATACCTGCCACGGCACCAGACACATCCAGACTCCCCTTCCTCAGCCCATACAATGCGATGAGAACTGGAGCAATGGATGCTGCTAACCACCTCCATGGGGCTGGGGCCGCATAGTCTGTAACCATGGTAACAATACATTAGCAGGAATTATTGTGGTTACAGATGTAGATGTAGGTACCAACTTCTTTTACCAGAGACCATACACTGAGGGACAGGCCCCAGGGGATCATACACTGAGACACGTACTGTACTGCTTTCCTGGCAGCTGGCACAATGCACAGATGCTCTTATCTCAGGACTTTATTAAAAGTGTTTTCATAAACTGGTGTGCGTGCTATAAATACGCTTCCACCGTCTATGTTTAGCACACAAACTCCCTACAGGCTTATTCAATGACAATGCGTATAGAGATGACCAAACACTGAGAGGGCATTAAATGCACATTCGACCCAGCAACAGTTTGATGTCACAGAACATTGAGTTTAGTAACAAAGTTTCACAAATTACGACATAAAGGTATTGTGATGTTTTTGTAAAATTTGTGGTGCTGAATTCTAAAGGTAGGCCTAGAGACCTTCTTCCTGAAACTGTGGAAATCTAGACTTGCCACAAATTCTCGACTAGCATGGTCCTTCTTGGATATGTTTGTTTCAGGGTCTGTATGACAGGTGAGGTGAGGTGAGGTGAGGTGAAATTGGGCTTTACGTCGTGCTTGAGAATATTTCGCTCATATGACGACGTGCATGCGTGTGTATGTGCAGCTGCTTGTACTAGCCCACTGAGATACCATGCCGCATTGAAGCATGAATACCCCACCCAGACACATTATACTCACTCCGAGCCGACCAGTCCTTGTTGTACCCATTAATGCCGAGCACCAGGCAGGGACCAACAAGTACCATATTTTAACGTCTTTTGGTATGACGCGGTCGGGGATCGAACCCGCGACCTTCCGCTCTCCGGGCGGACGCTCTAACCACTGCACCACGGAGGCGGTCTGTCTGTATGACAGACTAACACTTTATGACTATGAGTACATGAGGATAAACTAGACAACTAAACCAAAGATTGAAGAAGCACGAGAAATCAGCGAAGCACAAACCACAGCTGGGGCCGCCAATGAGCTGATTACTTATCCTTGATCGTTTTGCATGCAAGTGTTAGAAAGTTGCACAGTGACTGAGTGAGTCCATCGTGTGAGTCTTAGTGGCGGAGGAAAGTGAATAAGATATAAAAATCGTCCAACCTTTGTTGATTGTCTGATAGAACAGACTGATTAACCAAAACATTAGGCTAGCGGGAATGACGACAGCCAGTGATAACGCGAGAAACATGACATCATACTTCTCAAGAAATACACCAACAACTAAAGTCAGCCATTTTTATAAGGTCACAGGTCACGTACAAGATCTACAAACAAAGAAACGTTACACAAACTTAATTAAAGCTATTTTAATGCCGCTTTTAAAAAATACAACTGCTGTATCATAGATGAGCAATAACTTGGCCATAGTAATTTCTGCAAAGCAAAAACTATCATTAAATTGTGTATGCTGCCAGCGATATGGAAGAGTCACATGACAATCTATTTTTAGCAAGTCATGTGATTAGTGTCACATGAAAGCCGGATGAGAGTACAAGCAGAAAGGTGGCAAGGTAAGGCGGCGATGCATCAACTCACGTTGTAACAGTAGATAAGGCTTATTTGAGGGGTGCATGTAAACGTAAGAGTCATATGATAGCGTGAATGATAATCTTGTCTAGAGTCAAGTTGGTTATGAAACCAGAACCTTTCAGCGCTCAGACATTTCGAATTAGGGCTGAAGTTCTACAAAGATGTCTTGAATTTTTTCTCTTCATCCACTTGCTTGCATGTGGTTTTTGGTTTAGTACCTAGTTGACATAACATGTCTTTTCGTTTAGATATATCTTCAAAAACAATTTCACTAATTTTTATGATCACATGGATTGGAGGGTCGTATTTCACCGGGTATCTCTCACAATCACCTGAAACATTTGTGTTTATCCAGAAACACTTCCTTGTTTGGTTTAGTTTCAAAATGATAAGCTCACACTAGGTTGCAAATTTGTGGTTATCCAGTATGTCGTGTTTATGTTATTCGGATATCTATCTCTAATTTCCTTATTACATACCCACATTCCCCATTTTTTTTTGTTTCTCTTTTTGTTGAAAAATGTCATGTGATTGTGACTGCATTAAATTGATAATTCTTGGAAACCTCAGTGCATACTTTTCCATGAAATGTCATGTTACCATATAGTACCAAAAGCATGTGACCCTAGTCACCGCCGATCCCACTGGCGCCACAGGAAGTTGACACATGCTCAGGCTAAAATGATTAATCACTAGAGAAGCTGTTCTTGGAAATTAACTGGTGGCAGATATGTTTATCAGAAAATAAGGCACTTAGGAGGTGCTACATTTGGGGCTAGAGGTGAATTGTCGGTGGTTATCTTGTTGGCATACTGACTCATCTGAGAAGGGGGTGGTGGCGGTGGGGTGGTGGCGGTGGGGTAGCCTAGTGGTTAAAGTGTTCGCTCATCACTGAAGGCCTGGGTTCGATTCCCCACATGGGTACAATGTGTGAAGCCCATTTCTGGTGTCCCCCACCAGGGTATTGCTGGAATATTAGTAAAAGCAAACTAAAACTAAACTCAATCACACACTGTGAGAGGAGGGTGGCGGGGTAGCCTAGTGTTTAAAGCTATGAAACACACAATGCTATTTTAGAAAGTGGTCAGATGTAACATATGTTATATTTGGGATTACACTTTCTTATTAAAGTACAGATTCTAGTACATGTGGAAGCTGTGGTGACTGAGTGGTCTAGGCGTCTGACTTTGTGTGCTGGCGATTAGGTGCCTGACTCTGAGGGTGTGGGTTCGAATCCCGGGGTGGGACTCAACCCCAAAAGTACTAGAATCTGTACTGTAAGAAAGTGTAATCCCAAATATAACATATGTTAGTGTTTAAAGCGTTAGGTCATCGATTCTTCACATGGCAGTGATTGAAACAGAGCGGAATTTGTGTGCCATGGTACAGTAAATATATAAACAGCATGGATGAAACATTTTTACAATGCCCTGGCGGCACATCTAAATTCATACAATAATACTCTTCATCATTCATTTAATGGAAAATGCAATTCAAAATAGTCAACCAAGAAATATGATTTGTGGCTTGAATGTGACCAATGCTGAACTATATATTCTGTGGAATCCTAGGTTGTGCCGTTGACAGGGATGGTAAACAGAGTCACTTGTTCTTCTGTCATGGGGTAAACCAGAAACCAACAGAAAGTGATGAACATTTGGTGGCTCCTATAGTCCGTTTGGCTCAAAATCGGACCGATGAATTGCAATCTAACTCGAAAACTAATAAACATAAAATACTCAATGAAACACTGATCATAATGAAAAAGTCAGACCAACTCTGTGAGGTTTTTGCAGAATTTATGTCCTAAAATTAAAAAAGTTGTTTTACAAACTATCATTAAAATATTGACACAGTTCACTATTTGTTACGAGGGAGGAGTGCAGAGAAAGGGACAGCCGGGTGTGCGAGAAAGGCTGGAGACGGCATAGCACAGATTAATGAATCAATAACTTTGTCAGCACTTGTGCACATGCTTCTCTAACACCTGGCTGTCCCTTTCTCTGCACTCCTCCCTCGTAACAAATAGCGAACTGTGTCAATATTTTAATGATAGTTTGTTAAACAACTTTTTAAATTTTAGGACAAAAATTCTGCAAACAAAGCACAGAGTAGGTCTGATGTTTTGATTATGATCAGCGTTTCATTGAGTATTATATGTTTATTAGTTTTTGAGTTAGATTGCAATTCATCGGTCCGCTTTTGAGCCAAACGCATTATAGTGCTGGAAATCATTGTTATGTTCTAAGTTTAATTGGTTCAGCAAAATTTTTTGACATACTGATTTTCACAAAGGCACACCTAAATTATCTGTTTGGTGCTCTATGGCAGCCTTTGCAAAAATTGCATTTCTGTCACTGCATGGGTACAATTTGATCGCTGTTGTCTCCCCTGTCATTTCCTGGAATATTGGACCCGTGAAGATCAGGAGTAGAATTGGTCTTCAGCAACCCATGCTTGCCACAAAAGGCGACTATGCTTGTCGTAAGAGGCGACTAACGGGATCGGGTGGTCAGACACGCTGACTTGGTTGACACATGTCATCGGTTCCCAATTGCGCAGATCGATGCTCATGCTGTTGATCACTGGATTGTCTGGTCCAGACGCGATTATTTACAGACCGCCGCCATATAGCTGGAATATTGCTGAATGTGGCGTAAAACTAAACTCACTCACTCACTCTCACATCAGAGGAAGTCTTTTGTTTTAATACATTTGGCAATCATATCTTAATGTGAATAAGAAGACAAATAAGAATGAAAAGAAAATTCAATTTATAATTTTCACTGCGAAGTGTTCATGTAAATGACAGTATGTTAATGAATTGCTCAGGTGTGAAAAGCCTGCTTGTCTTGACCCCGCCATTCCTGAAATAGAGTCGGTCACATTGTTTCATTGCATGTTGGGAATAAGTATTATGATGGTCTCCAAACGGCCATTATCATGATTATTACCTCATAATATATATTGAATGGGAGCAAAAGGAGGAAAGCCATAATTTCAAGGACAATGTGTTGTAGCTGACTACCAGTGTACCACTCGCTAGGTGTCATGTTAAATGGAGATTAAGAGACAAGGTACTACAGGGTGGTGGAGTAGCCTGTTGGTTCAAGCGTTTGCTCGTCACGACCCGAAGACCTGGGTTCGATTTCTCTCATCGGTACAATGCCTGAGGCCCAATTCTGGTGTCCCCGTCGTGATATTGCTGGACTCAATCAATCAGTCACAGGGCACTTCAAATGTTTATTATGTTGTGGTTACGTTTTGATGATATTTATCCAAGATCAGTTCTATGTCTTCATGGATAGAAGACATTCTAGACACAGAAAATAATTTTATCTGTTGTTGAAATAGATCACATCATCATGATGATCAGACAAAAAAAAAATGCATGTGCATAGTTACAGTGTTATCAGTGAAATTACATGTCCCGTTATTATCCAGGTTAGAATAGGTCTTCAGCAACCCGTGTTTGTCGTAAGAGGCGTCTAATAGGACCAGGTGGTCAGACCCACTGACTTGATTAATGCATGTTATCAGATCCCTGTAGCTCATGATGTCGTCAGTCACTGGATAGTCTGGTCCAGACGTGATTTATTTACAGACCACTGTCACACTGCGTGTGGAAAAAAAATGAGTACAGCGTTAAACAAAACTAATCCATTGTTTTTATAATACTTTTGCAACTTTGCTAGTCTGAAGCACAAGTCTAGTTTGTGTTCATTTTGTGAGTTCAGCATTAAGTTAAAATAATTTTTTCTAAAATGTAAAAGGGATGCTAAGAGCCATACTTGAAGTCTCAAACATTATTAGCATAGACCATTAAAAACAGAATGAAGTTTTGTAGGATTAATACCAAAGTATGACAAAGGTATCTCCAAATGTAGAGAGAATTCTGAAATATATAGAGGATATTTGATGTATCTAGTGAAATATCATATCAAAGTGTTGGTATGGTTATAGGACAAATAATGTAGTTTATTATTACCTCACCAGAACAAACATAAGGTATGATTTAAGCTACCAAATGAAAACTAGTTGTATGTGAATGTTTGCAGAAGCTACATGATTTCTAAACTTGGTATGCTAGTTATAATTAATTCCGTATCAACACAGAAAATGTTTTTTGGGTATTGTATCATTGAATGATCAATGTATCGTTTCATGCTTGCTGTGTACCCATCAAAAAGTTTAGACTCATAAAGCACTCACTATATGTTATTTGTATTTGGTTACATCGAAGATGAAATAGTAATATGCAGATGAATTGCACCTGATGCTTCAAAAGTAAAAGGTTCTATCATGTGGATGACACTTTGTTTCAATTTTGTTGAAATACTGAACTCATGACAATAATTCAATGTTACTTAATATGTTTTACACACCAACATAAACTCATGTCTGCTAGTGTTGGGAATTGGTTAAAATCTCATAAATGATGATTGGTTCATTACAACCCATCGATCATCGAAAATAATTGGTTTGCATCATTTATCAAATTTTCATGTTATGTTTATTAATGCACACAATTAAAAAACAACAAACACATTAACCCCATGTAGTTAGTGTTTTTTTGGGGTAAATTGCACAAAATGCATTTGAAAATTTCACATCTTTAGAGTATGACTAGCATGTTAGGAACATAAATTTCGATAATTTCAGTCATGACTTGGAATGAGCTTGTAGTGCTTACAACCTTGTGAAAAATATTGTTAATGCAAACAAGTGTTCCAAAATTGTTTGTGGTCAATTGTGAGAAAACATGATTGAATGCTTGGTCGTTTAGTCACTGTGACCAATATTCGATTATTTCAATAAGTCGGACCACCACTAATGTCTGTTAATTGGGTCAGGTGAATTTGTTGCCCGCCCAGTGTTCCATAACTTGTGGTAGAGTACTGTGTTCAAGATTTTACTGTTTTCTTAGGCCCAAATTAGTGGCTACAATCATTATTTCATTCAGACGTCCAAACTTAGTCTGTGAGTCTGAATAAAATAACTACTGTAGGAATTTGCCCTGGGTACCCACAGTCCGTTTGGCTCAAAAGCGGACCGATGAATTGCAATCTAACTCGAAAACTAATAAACATAACCATGATAACATACTCAATGAAACGCTGATCATAATCAAAACATCATACCCACTCTGTGAGGTTTTTGCACGTTCACAGACAAAGTTATTTATTCATTAACCTGTGCTGTGCCGTCTCCATCCGTTCTCTGAACACCTGGCTGTCCCTTTCTCTGCACACCTGGCTGTGACAAATAGTGAACTGTGTCAATATTTTAATGATAGATTGTTAAACAACTTTTTTATTTTTAGGACAAAAATTCTGCAAAAACCTCACAGAGTGGGTATAATGTTTTGATTATGATCAGCATTTCATTGAGTATTTTATGTTTATTAGTTTTCGAGTTAGATTGCAATTCATCGGTCCGCTTTTGAGCCAAACGGACTATAATTTAAAATCATGAATAAATCTAGGTATGGGTGTATGAAGAAGAACCAGTTTTTACCTGTGAATGTAAAATGTTTTTCAAAAGAACAAGATATGATTATATTTTTAGCAACAGGTTTGCATTATTTAACAAGTGAGGAAAAGTTATGCTCCTTTCAACAAATATTTGTTCAAAATGATTCCTTCAGGAAGTATACTCATGCCAATAATGGTTGGCAACCTCTTCAAGTTTTTTAATTGGCGAGGGGTTGTAGGGTGGAGGTGTGTGTGGGGTTGGGGTGGGGAGGGGGATGACAACCATTATTGGCATGAGTATATTTTCCTGATAATAAGATTAATAACGTGAATAAAGCCGAGTTGCTAACTGTATTTAGATTAGTACAAACATGCACTGATAAATATCATCCGTACCTGCCAGCTGTATATAGTTTTAACTTGAGCTCAGGAAGCTCTTTGAGCATATCCCTGTGGACGTGGAAAGGCTTTATAAATGGCCTATTATTATTATTATTAGAAAATGACAATATCTATCAATGTTCTCCAAGAGACAAAACCGAGTAGGGATTACCCCTTTGCATGATATATTGTGATATGAGTTTGTGTATTGCAATATGTATTGCAATATATTGCTGAAAGTGTAACACGTGGGTTAAGGTAATTAAATTACTGTTTCCTTTCTTCAATTTTACCTAACTGGCGGGTTGTGGAAATCTCTGCATGGGTGTGAAACAATGCCACTGGCCTTTGTCCGATGTAATTGTTCAAGAGATCAATTGAAAATGTTTCCAAATAGAAGATTTCGCTCTAAAGTTTGTAACGCGACAAAAAGCGTCTGCAGCAGCATCCGCCATTAGGTTTGTTTATCCTTACGGCGAGTGCCGGTACCAATCTATTTTTCTTATTTATATGGTTTAAAAGTCACACAAATGCAATTATATGACCAATAAACATTCTCAAAACTATTAATGTATAATAATATAAAGGAAATACAAATGTTATTAGAAGTTTTGAATACATCACGAAAATTACCGATCATATCGGGAGAACCGGTTCGCGAAAAGTGTACCGCAATATATCGTATTGGGAAGTTCGAATTGCAATATAGCAGTTAAGCGGTATTATCGCCCACCCCTATTTGTGGGTGATGACTGTATTTAAGAACTTTGCTTTGTCATTTAGTTTGATTTCGTATATTTTATTTCTGAATTATCCTGCATCCAGATGAAGCCACAAAGCCAGGTTCATTGTAAATTTCTCCCTTTCTCAGTTTTTCTACTTGTCCTTTGTATAACCATGGTCACTGTGAGTTGCGCTATGTGAGACATTGTTTCAAGAGATGTGCGGTAGAAACCGATTTTTGTTTGTTGCTTAACGTCGCACTCACATTTTGTGAGTCACAATATTCCAGCTGTATGGCAGTGCAGGGGTGGAAATAAGTTTTAAAATGCTAGTGTACTCCGGTACAGTTGCACATGTAAAGTCACTTGCCCTGATTATTTTCCAACTATACCAACCGTTTTCTTGCTGATTTTTTAAATAAACAACATAATAACATTGGAAAGTCAACTGGACAACGGTACAGTGTGATATACAAATTTGCTTGCCCGACAGAAAAAAACACTGGACTCGGACGTCGGGCAATGGGTTATTTCCAACCCTGCAGTGCTCTGTAAATAATTGAGTCTGGATCAGACAATCCAGTGATGAACAGCATGAGCATTGATCTATACAATTGGGATGCGATGACAGGTGTCAACCAAGTCAGTGAGCCTTACCACCCGGTCCCATTAGTCGCCTCTTACGACAAGCATGGGTTACTGGAGATCAGTTCTAACCCGGATCGTAAACCAATATACCATGATATGAAATACAAGTGATTATATATCACTCTTTGTTTGCAAAATATCAGGAATTGTGTTTTTCAAAATCGCGAAGTTTGCCGAGGAATGCTGTGAGTGTGATGTTTTTCAAGATGGTGGTGTAACAGAACTCTACAGCATGTGCCTTCACACAAGGGGCGGTGGGGTAGCCTAATGATTAAGTGTTCATTCATCACGCCGTATACCTGGGTTTGATTCCCCACATGGGTACAATGTGCAAAGCCCATTTCTGGTGTCCTTCACCTTGCCATTGCTTGAAAAGTGCCATAAAACTTAAACTGACTCACTCTCTTCACAAAAGCATAAATGTGAACAAATAGGTCAAGACTTGCGATGATTTGAAATACTCATGCTATGGAACTGTATAAATGCTGTAAATTGTTCATTATAAGAGTTCTAATTGAGCCTGATATATATATCTAGTACATTAGTACGGTAATTGAATTATTGAAACCAGTCGCATGTAACAAATAATAGATATCATAAACATTGTCGCAGGAGCATGAAAATGAAATATATGTCTTTCTTTATAAATTACCCAATTATTTTAAGGTGTCACATCTTTTTTTAAATCATTTAGATCTTCATCTTGCTTGAAAACTTTACATAAATGAGAACAATTGACGGGATGAATTGAAATATGTTTTTTTTATAACAATTGAAAAAACGAACAACAGTTATCTATGATTAACAAATTGTAACTATGTGCAACCAGTTTACTGTACATAATGCGTCTCTTTCTTTATCTGTCATGACATAGAAACATCCAACCAAATTGGTTCATACCAATTTATAGATTAAAGAATGGAAATTATATGTTTTGTGCATATCACAATGCATGATTATGAATCATTATCATGATTATTGTAATAACATATGAGTTTTTCTTATCCTGACTCATGATCTTTTGCTTATCTCCCTTTCCCTTGCGAATGGTAGTGGAACACTTGAATCCCTTGAAGTTCCCGAAGCGGACGTAAAAATACACTCACCCACGAGTTACCTCCCTTTTCCCGCGTAAACAGTCATGTGACCAGCCTTACTTGTCACTCTCTCCCTTTTCGCCCAAGTGGATGGTTGGGCGAGCACTGGAGTCCCGTATACGGCATTATATCCTTTTTATTTAGGTCCTATTCTTCAAAATTACGCTGTGTATGGATTTGGCAATAACTACTATGTATTATATGTAAAAAATTTGTAAAAATTATTTGTATTTGTGTCATAATTTCATCGTTATGTAACTTTGTTTACATTTCATGAAATCTTGCAGTGTTTGCAGGCACAGGTTATCCGTGGCTGATCCTCACCCCCAATGCCCTTCGTGCATAAAACCATGTTCTTCCAGCTTGCGCTGTACTTATTGTGTTGATTTATCAAATCTACAATTTAATCAATATTTGTCTTATATCTATAGACGTGCCATGGATCGGGTGAGGAAGTCATCTCAAGTCACGGCTGATAAAACAGGAGATCAGCCTGCAAACCGTATGTTGCTTGCTACTGCTGAAATTCATAATACTGGTGCTATGTTGAGTACGTTGCAGGGGCAGTCTGCTGGTACGGGGGCCAAGAAGAGATCGGCTACAACGCAGTTGACTCCGACTCAAGCTAAGAAAAAGACGTCATC
This sequence comes from Haliotis rubra, assembly GCF_003918875.1. NCBI lineage: Eukaryota > Metazoa > Mollusca > Gastropoda > Lepetellida > Haliotidae > Haliotis > Haliotis rubra. The sequence goes on from NW_025767698.1 coordinate 116,124, forward strand.
TTCTTCTACGTCGCAGAAGAAAGCATCTGTTACCAGATCGGAGGGTAAATCTACGCGGCCTAGTAAGTCAACGCATCAGAAATCCTTCAACGAAGAGATATTACCTCCGCATGAAGTAGACGTTTTTGATGATCCCCCGTTACTTCTACCCGAAGTACCTACGAGATCGGCGACTCAATCGACTTCCACGACTACTAGATCGTCTCCTGCAACGGTCACAGCAGGCCAGCTGTTTGACGAACTACCACCAACTTCTCAACGGAGTGAAGTCGAGGCACACAACTCATCAGCGTTCGCGAACGCTTCTTCTACACCGCAGCAGCTTCAATCAACGCAGAACTTGATCCGGGTGAATTTATGAGACAATTCACCAACCAGATGATGGCCATGATGGAACGTAGGTTCGAGGAAGAAGCGAAGGCTCGGCGAAGCCTCTCATCTACTGACATCGTGCGCAAACCTACGGACCTGCGCGAACCTACGGACCTGCGCGAACCTACTCCTCATAGAACTACGTCTCAAGACTACGTTGGCGAACGTACACCTTTGCGAAGGTCTCCACAGTCGGACGACTCTGTCATCTTGGAGGAGGATAGAAGACATGAGATGCCTACTCACCGTTCTACATCTGCGAACCCTCAACGTTCGAGAACATCGAAGGATCCATCTCCTACACCTAGCCGTTCTAGATCGAGATCTCATATCTCTCACAGACGTTCGCGAAGTCACTCATCACGAGACAGAGGTTCGCGAAGAGAAGGCTCACATCACAGAGGTTCGCGAAGGGATACATCTAGCGACAGAGGTTCGCGAAGAGTAGGCTCACGTCACAGAGGTTCGAGAAGAGATGAATCCACAGATAGAGGTTCGCGAAGAGAGGACTCTCAAGATAGACGTTCGCGAAGGGAGGAATCTTCAGTTCGCGAAAGGATGATGGAGGTTCGAGAAGGGATACAGGTTCGCAGAAGGATGATTCGCGGAGGCATAGCTCTACCGATCAGGAGATAACTGATGAATAACCAGACTTCGTCTTCCCGGACTCAGAGGTTACAGCTTGGATAGCCAATGGTTTGAACTTGGAGTCTCCTTCTAAGGATATAGATGAAGTCTACACTTATAAGATGCGTAATGACGACTTTGACTCGGTGACTATTCCTCTGATTGAACCTATATCCAAGGTACCTTCTAACCTACGCACAGCTTTGAGAAAGCTGCAGACATCTACAAGGTTCGAGAACTCTCAGATCTACAGGCAGATAACAGCAACGCAGACATCTACAGGGTTCGCGAACCCTTACATCAACAGGGTTAACGAACCCTTACATCAACAGGCAGGATGTTGACGTCGACTCTATTACCATAAGGCTGAATAAAACGAAGCAATGATGAAAACGGATGGTTTTGTCAGAGTTTATAACTCAACAAAAAGATCTACAACATGTGCGATCTCTACAGTTTACAGCCTGCACAACTCTACAACCTGCACAAACCTTATACCTGTATAGGTTCAGTTTCGGACGACAACCTACTTGATGAAAGGAATCCCTTCATCTACACGGATGCTGAGGTCTTATACCGGGTAGCAGATGGCCTGCGGATATTGTCGTTCACTCACTCACTCCAACCCAACAGAGACGTACTGCATATACGCTGATGACTTCGACTCCAATATGATATCACCTATGAAGCCGATATCTCAAGTACTGGAGAACCTCAAGGCGACCTTTGTAAAGGGCTTAAGGTTAACAACGCCTTCAAGAATCCTTGAACGGACGTACAGATGATATTATTAACACTCGTCACTCAGCGTGGGGATTAGGATTTTATATCCTATCAACTAGATTCAACATCGGTATTTCTTCAAGATCCATACAGACATACGTCTCGACAGCCTCCTTCGTCATGCTGGTTTATATTATCCACAATGGGAATACGTGATTTATATCACTGAACAAGATTTTACACTTGGAGCAACCCTTATTCAAGAGGTTTATATGAGCGGCGTAGAATTACGCACGCTTTTACTCAACCAACTAATTGCACCAGATTTTATGGAGGCCAACTTGCTACAACACCGGTGACATCATGCTTGGAAGCTGATTGGTCCACGTCAGACAACGCCTCCCACTGACAGAGCAGGCACCAGCAAGTTTACTGACTTGTAAACAAACCCGTGGTATGGGGAATACTTCATCGGCAGCCTTGGAAACAGTATACAACTATGGCCTGTTATCATCATGGGAATCTAATAGATGTCTAGCCTTGACAGCAGCATAAACGATGTTTATTTTGGAAGTTGTCGCTGATAAAAGTTGGTATGAGTACCTGTCCCCTGCGATGCTACACTGGAGCCAGCCTTGCTATAAATAGACAACGCTTCGATGTATGCTGATCAACACAGATCGCCTGCATATATAAGGGGAAGAATGATGTATCATCACTGCAATCAGAGGTTAGCACTTCCAATGGAACGTCCTACCGTTTGGAATATCGTCGGCTCTATGATTATTCATACGAATAACCAAGCCTATCGGCACCTATCTGCAGCATCGAGGTCTACGCAGTGCCGGTTATCTGGACGACGGCATACAGGTTCTTCAAAGTGCCAATCAACTCAGACAGCAGCTGAACTTCACAATTAAGTTGCTCACGCAACTAGGATGGCTAGTGAACCTGATGAAGTTGGAGTTAGAATCAAACAAGATCTTCAATTGCTGGGAATAAGAATTATCACAACACAGAATCGAATTGTGGTCCCAGAAGATCATTGGGTCAAGATACAAGCCATGATTCCACAAGCAGTCATCTCTCCGTTAACACTACGAACATGGCAATGTCTACTCGGTCTACTAACCTCGGCGCAGGACTTGACTCGCACAGGAAGGTTACAACTAAGGCCGCTGCAACGGTTCCTGACAAAACATCTGGACAGCGTCGACCCTATCTTGCTGCCAGACAATCTTAAGAGGTACCTACTTTGGTGGACCCACAGGTTGAACGTCTGCGGAGGGACCTATTTACAAGAGCCAGCCTTCGACACACATCTCTACGTAGACGCATCGATACAAGGTTGGGGTGCACATCTCAACAATCAAGTTGCATCAAGGAAGTGGTCCAAAACAGAGCAGCATCTTCACATCAATCTGCTGGAGATGAAAGCTGTGATCAACGCCTTACAACTATGGTCGAGCTCGCTGATCAACAGAATGCTGATGGTCCACACAGACAACTCTACAGTGGCATTCTCCATAAATCGGCAAGGATCTACAAGATCACCAAGCCTACTACAGCTCACATTCCAGTTGTTTGACATCACGGAGGAGGCAAACATCTGGATAAAGGCATGTCACATACCCGGAGCCAAGAACGTGCTTGCAGACGCTCTCTCCGACCACTGCACCCGTCACCTACGGAATGGATGCTCCATCCAGAAGCATTTCGGCTCATCATAAGGGAAATAGGATCCCCATGCATAGACCTGTTTGCCACGAGGTTCAACAAACAACTACAGACGTTTGTCTCACCAGTTCCAGATCCTCAAGCCTGGGCAACAGATGCACTGAACATATCATGGGAAGGACTAAACGCTTATGCGTTTCCACCACTGATATTACTACCAAAAGTACTGTTGAAGATCAAACAGACACAGGCGCTACAACTGACTTTGGTCGCGCCATACTGGCCAGTGAGAGTATGGTTCCTAGACCTAATAGAAGATCTCGGAAGTCCAACAATCAAGTTACCAGATTGGCCGAACCTACTCATACATCCGCACACCAAGCAAGTCCACGGGAACCCAACACTGTTCCAGCTACACGTGTGGACCGTATCAAAACATGTTTGAAGAAAAGAGGATACTCCGCCAGGGCAGCCAAGGCAGTAACGCTAGCGTTACGCAGATCTACTCGTAACCTGTATGATGACAAGTGGCTGAAGTTTGAGACTTATGCAAGGCGGAAAGGCTTCATTGCTATGAAAGCTACTCATCCTCAAGTGGCGGAATACCTGTGTCATCTTAGACAGACTAGACATCTGAAAGGTTCGACATTATCTACATACCTCGCTGCCATCAGTACAGTGATTACCATGAAAACAGGCATCAAGTTGACGAAAGTACCAGAATTACTTGCTCTGCTGAGATCTTTTAAACTGGAGGACCAGCAAAAGAAGTTCAGAGCTCCGGCCTGGGATCTGAATGTAATTCTACGTCATCTTACAAGTGATGCCTACGAACCTCTAGACCAGACTACCTTCGAGCTGCTGACACAGAAGACTCTGTTCCTGCTTGTGCTAGCCACGGCAGCTCAGATATCAGAGATACATGCGCTGGACTTTGGTCGAACCAGATTCGACACGGGCAACATGCTGCAGTTCATCTAGGACTTAGATGGGACTTCATTGCCAAGAACCAACTACCTGGTCAGCCAGATAGACAGTTCCACGTACCAGCGCTATCTACAATCCTCGGACCAGAGGATATAGAGGACCTATCCTTGTGTCCGGTCAGAGCCCTGAAGATATATCTTCAAAAGACTAAGACAAGGAGACAAAAATTCAAGCGCCTGTTCATCCCATTATCCACAGAGACATCAGCAGAAGTCTCAAGAACGACGATATCGTTCTGGATGAGAGCCGTCATATTGAGAGCCTATAAAGCAGCAGGACTAGAACCTCCTAGAGCTTCCAACCCACACGAAGTCAGAGCACTGGCGTCAACATTGGCTCTGCACGGAAATTGCTCTATATCAGCAATTATGGAGGGCTGCTTTTGGAAGTCGGATACAGTGTTTGCCAACCACTACCTCCGAGACATAGCCACTGAAGACGTCTCAGGCATTCACCAATTTGGGCCTCTCGTTGTAGCACAGCAACTAACGGTTCCTCAAAGGCGCTGAGTTGGAAAATCTCACCCTTTATCACGTTGACTTGTTGATAACTTTTACTAAGGAAAAGTATTAGTTTGAAAGTCCATGCGCACAGTCTAGGACAGACTAGCATGAGTGATTAAAGATCCTGTACGGGTAAAGATCTTACCTGTACGTGAAGGGGTCGCAACTCATTTATGATAAAGATCTTATCATAATCTATGGGTTGTTATAAGATATCTAGTAATAAGAAGATACTAGTTTATCTGAAGCCACATGAATCAAGATGATTCAACTTGTCTGAGATGGAAGTAAGACAAGAAAGTGGTCCCCCGAGTTATAACGGAAGTTGGAAGAATAGGATCTCGGAAATGCCGCTTCGCAGTTCCCATGGGGGGGATACAGGACGTATCTAAGGACAGCTGATGAATCCAGGAAGTGGCTTGACCCACCACCAATCCGTCGGATTCTATAAGCAAAAGATCATGAGTCAGGATAAGAAAAAATATGTAATTTTTCAAGTAAAATTGATATTTTTATACTTATCCTGACTCATGACAAGAAGCCCTCCCAACCTCCCCGCTGGAAACACTTGGATTTCACAGCAGATCCAAGTGCATGGGCAGAAAAATCAGGAGAGAGTGACAAGTAAGGCTGGTCACATGACTGTTTGCGCAGGAAAAGGGAGGCGGGAAAAGGGAGGTAACTCGTGGGTGAGTGTATTTTTACGTCCGCTTCGGGAACTTCAAGGGATTCAAGTGTTCCACTACCATTAAAAGCAAGGGAAAGGGAGATAAGCAAAAAGATCATGAGTCAGGATAAGTATAAAAATATCAATTTTACTTGAAAAATTACATTATGTATGAATAGTGAAAGATCATAATAAGGTTATGTTCTTGTGATTACGTCATCTGAAAGGGGATTGGTAGTGTCTCTCTCCAAAACAAGCTCTTTCAGTCAACATAAAGGGTGGAATCACTTCAACAAGCCATTGTAATTTCAAATTGCTTTTTTATGCACTTTGATATCTAAGTTTGATTCTAAGTTTCAAATCTTCAAAATCATTCTCTTAATTTCTAAGGGTTTGGGCTGGTCTATTATTTGAAATAGGTAACAGGCAGGAGATTAGCAGTGCACTGGACCATGAAGTTTGTTTTTATAAGCTGTAGGGGTTATAAGCTGTAGGGGTTATGGGAGGTTACCATCTATGTTGATAGCTGGCTCTAACCGGGGTCTCATCTTCAGGAATGTCCCTGATGTCCTCTAACTTTAAGCATTAATATTTTATGTCATTCAGCAAATTACTATGAGAATCCAAGTAGCCTACTGCCATGGCCGAGCACCTCTATATATTGGGCAGGGATAGGAATGCAATGTTTCTAAGGGTGCCACAAGGGCAGATAAATTAGGTGTGCCTTTCTAAAAATAAGTGTGCTCATACCTATTGATGATCGAATTTAAATCTTTGAATGGCATTTAGAAGTGGAATGCATAAAGTGCATTCAAAACATAATTTTGAAAAGGCCATAAATATAGACATAACAGTGTGTCTTGTGCCTGTAGATTGAAACATCCACCTCAATAGTTTTTGTAAGGTGTTATCAATGACACGATTTTCACATGAGTAGTTTTTAATAATTCTGTCTTTTTAACCAGCCCTAGATACAACAATGCATTGGTTTTTTTCAGATGATACTACAGTTGGTGTTGGTGTGTTGTGCTATACCCTGCATAGCAGCCGGTAATACGCTGTTCTTTAAACCACATGCAGCCGTCATTCAAAAACTTCACCTGTCCAGACCAAACCCAGTGCCCAGTTGGAAACACTTGCTGTCAGACTACACAGAACCAGTTTGGATGTTGCCCCTATAAAAATGTAAGCATGTTCACAGATTTATTTTGACCTCAGAGGCTGATATTTAGCCCCCAATTTCAAGATTGATTCCCAAATTGAAATTCAATTTTTCCAAATTCATTCTATTTTCAGTCAGTGTGTGTGTGTGTGTGTGTGTGTGTCTTTGAAATGCTGATTTTCAGTTTCTACTTTTGTTTGTATGTTGTTTAATGCCACACTCAGCAATATTCCAGCTACATAGTGGCGGTTTGTAAATAATCATGTGTCTGTACCAGACAATCCAGTGATCAAAAGCATGGGCATTGATTTACGCAGTTGGGACACGATGACATGTGTCAACCAAGTCCGCGAGCCATATGACAAGCATGGGTTGCTGAAGATCAATTCTAACCTGGATCTTCACAGGTTTCAAATTCTTCCACAAAAACTGTTTTCGCTTCGTGGACAGAGTCACTGAAGCGGTCGCCACTCCATTAGTGGTTGATTGATTCATAGCTTCAATTCGCATGGAGACTCGTTAAGGCTTCAAATAGTGCCTCCATATGGCTGGAATAGTGCCAATGATTTAATGATACAGTCGGTGAAAATATATTGTATTATCTATCCAATTGCAGGACATCTGGTATTTAAGACGTGTGTGTTAAACTACATCTTACTGTCAAAACATTTCATATGTATTCCAATTACTGACACAGTGAAAATAATTCTTGTAAACATCATGTGATTGCAAACATGCAACTGTAGACATGATTCATGGCAACAGGTATCGTCTCGGGCATGTTCCTGTTCGATTGTATCTCTTATCCTCCAGAATGTTTTTAAAGAGATTTCAAAGAGGTTTTAACATGGTTTCAACATTTGGTGAAAGACAATTTTTATGATTGAAGACAACATTTAATGTCAGTTATGTTCTGGGCTGGGCATGGATCACCTGACACTTATACTTTACAATCTGTGCACATTAGGGGTGAGACTGTATGCTCTTACCACGGTACGATACGTATTGCGGTATAAGGCCTTCGGTTCGGTATATGAAATGTGATCATATTGCAGAAAATTGATGACAAGAGCCAATAACATGGGAAAATAATGATTCGATTTCTATTAGGGATGTCACGACGATCATACATAAGTTTCATGAATCAATGCGTATCACGATACCCATGTCACGATTCAATACATATCACGATACCTATTTTCACGGAATTATTGCATAAATTTAGTTACATTTTGAACATTAATATTTCATATTTTATAATTGTCCATGAAAAGATCAACAGTTTTTATTCTGAGATTAAAAAGTTCTAATTTCCCATCTTTGTGCATGAAAAAGAATCATTTATAACTCGCATAACATCAAAAATCATGATCGTGATGATACAATTGCAAAACGTAAACGATGCATAAACATACCGGTATTTAAACTGATACTGTCAAAACTAAATATCGATACAGTTTTGAATGTATCGATAATTGTATCGTCTTAGAAGAAGTATCGATGCATCGATGTATCAATGTATTGTGGCATCCCTAATTTCTATACATTTTAGAAACATTTAGAAAGGTTAATAAAATGATGGTACGAAAACCGAAAATGCTGAATTGTTGGATTGCATTATGGTATACCGAACCCGAAGGCAAAATACTGCTGTTCCACTAACACCACGGTATACCGTTTCACCCCTTGTGCACGTCAAATATTTTATGGTTGCTTTTTCCTTTCCATGTTGCAGGTAAATATGACATACATAGAGAATACTACACGAGGTCTCATTACATACGAATTATACGAAACGAGTGTCCTTCCTATGGTATCTGACCGATCGAAAGCGAGGTCAGATAACATAGGAAGGTCACGAGTTGCGTATAATTCGTATGTAATGAGACCAAGTGTGGTATTTTATTTATTACCCACGTCTTACATGCATTAAATTGACAAAATAGCATATTTTTGTTATTTTTTGGTTTAAAACCGAAACCGGTTTCATAAAGAGGTTGCGGAAGAGTTTTGTACTGTAGTACAATATTTGCATGACGTCACACTATAATGACGTCACTGCCTTAGTAACCGACGCCACGATGCATGTCAGTTGTCATCGCCCGCATACAGCCTCCTACAGTAAACTGCTCTCAGAAAGCACCCCGTTTCTTGGTTTGCAGTTGCTTCATTCGGCTAACATCACTGGTGGAAACATTGCGTTTGTGTTTTTCCACAGATATAATGTCTCAGTTCGACAATTAAACAGCGACATGGCAACGTTCGCAATGTTTACATTCCCACGATGCATTTAAGTTATAGAATGAATGAATTCACGTGTTCGTTATGAATGAAAAAATAGTTATGTCAGAATGAGACCTAATTGAGAGGTCATCGGTTATCCAATCAAATTGTTAGAATCTCAGGTCAAGTCGTTACGAAACAGGTCAACGCGATACGACACTCGTGTGACGTACGAGATTAGTATGCAACTACCCATACGTTGACCACGTGGGTAATAAATAGTTATGGCCTGTAAAGTATTGACTGTAAATATGGCCATCCAATGTTGACCCATAAATTATTGAAGATTATGTTGCTAAAACCAAATTCTGTCTGCAGGCGGTTTGTTGTTCAGACGGTGTTCACTGCTGCCAGTCAGGAGCCACTTGCCATCCTAGCGGGGTCGGCTGTCTCCACCAGCAGACTCCGGAACACCCCCCTAAACCCATCAGGACTGACACGGTGAAGGGGGACCTCGAGGTCTTGGGGACAGAGTGGTGTCCAGACAAGGAGGTCATGTGTTCCAAAGGAAAGACCTGCTGTCAGGGACAGAACCAGGAGTATGCATGCTGTCCGTTTCCCGAGGTAGGTACCCTGACTGCAGCTGTGGAACAAAATACATTGCGTGTACTGTTTAAATGTTTTCAGCACAGGTCTCGGATTCAAGATTGGATGGTAAGAAATGGCTGAACATGCACGGTCTGAGGGGACTGAATTGCCAAAAAGGCAAGGTTCTCAAATTATTAACCAGAACCAGGGGTGGAAATAACCCATTGCCCGACGCCCGAGTCCAGTGTTTTTTTCTGTCGGGCAAGCAAATTTGTATATCACACTGTACCGGTGTCCAGTTGATATTCCAATGTTAATTATGTTGTTTATTTTAAAAAATCAACAAGAAAACGTCCGGTATAGTGGAAAAATTATCAGGGCAAGTGATTTTACATGTGCCACTGTACCGGAGTACACTAGCAATTTTAAAGTTATTTCCACCCCTGAGAACAAGTGTCTAAGTTTCCCGATTCACAAAGCGTTCATAGCTTTACAAGCTGTCATAAGTGTATAATTTATCATAGGATTACGAATGATGTAGTGCTACAAACGCTTTGTGGATAGGACCCCTGGAGACACAAATGTAGGGACAAACATACTGCATCCTGGGAGATGCCAATAAGCCTACAGAGTACCAACAGCGCATCAAGAAAATTTTGGATGTCTGTTATTTCTTCCATCATGGCCAGTGATTGCCGCTTCTTCATGATGGCCGCTGTCCTTGTGACCATTCCTTCCAGGTTGAGAAGTATTTATCTAAACATACAGTGCAATACACCATTTCCATGCAGTACCTTGCTGCTTGAAAGGCCCCTTGAAATTCATTATTGGTGGCTCCCTGAACCGAACCTTTCTAAGTTAAGGTCATGTGGATGTTAAACTACACCCTACTGTCAAAATATTTCCTGTGTATGCCAATTACTGACACAGTGAAAATAATTCTTGAATTTGCTGAAAGTGATTGTAAAGATGCGACTGTAAACATGATTCATGCCAACAGGTATCGTCTCAGGCATATTCCTCCTTGATTGTATCGGCATATCCTCCAGACATTTTTAAAGATATTTCCAAAGAGTCATTAGGCCAGACCAATTTTATTTCTTGTTTTATGGATCTGCCTGTCGTAATTTTTTCAAGAATAAGAAAAAAATAAAAGTTAATTTTCCCCGCTCAAAAAATAAAATCCTAATGTTTTATTGGTGAAACATGTAAATCGTACCGGGATTTTCCGGAAAGCCGCCCAGGGCTGTAAAATGGAAATTTGGGGAAAATTTGGGGGAAAATGGACCATATAACCGCCCGGGCGATAATTCAGAAATAAAATAATTCAATAGTCGGGAACTAAAATCAAGTTTCATCCCGATTAGATATCGTGTAGATGCACGCAAAATGTTGCCAAAATGAAATCTTCGCAATTCAACATGCAGTAGTCATAGCAAAGTAACGATGTTTCGAGGAAATCATTAAATAAATTGAATAAACTAATGAATAAAATCAACAACAGCATTCATGAAAGTTGTCAAACGTACATATAAAATTACTATTTCCATCTTTTTGTGCGATCATGTAATGTAAGTCAAGTCACTGACATCTCGGCTCTCGCCGCCTCAATCTTCACGCTCGGACACAATGTTTAATGCGAAAATATATGCATGAAGCATTTTGGTCACAGGTCATAACCTAGCACGATACGTCCAATAAGTTCCATAATTTACGTATAGGTAGCGATTTCTTGCTCAATATGTTCAGAATAGCATTATTTTACCCAAAACTTTCGTCTAAATCTAAAAGTTTTCGTTTACGAGGACGGTATCCATTGCCGTAATATGATTGGCTGCCTTAGGTCACGTGTCTGATTTTGACCAATCACGACCCTTATAGCAGACTGTGGCGAAAAAGCGTCATTAGAAACCAATCTTTATCCAATAAAATCGCTTCTTACAACTGTGAAAATACTCTCGACAAGGGTACAGTGATATTGTTGATGTTCAGAGCTTTCGAACGATACCCGACATCAAACGATTCGCCTCGCATGTTATTCATACGAAGCTTCAAAATGGGGTATTTTCCGTTGTTGTGTCATGTTACGAGCGGAAAGCTACTGATATCGGGAAATAGGCGACCATACATATTATTTAAAAAATCTTTTTATAATAATTTTCTGATTACGTAAAAATGAAAATATAAAGGAAAAAGGCACGGGCATGTTATGACATGTCACAAATGGAAAAGAATCGCCATAGCTTTTGCTTCTTTCGTGGTTTATCTGGACATTATAAATGTAAGCTTGCATTTTCACATAAATAACTTACTGTGAAGTTTACTGTGAATTTTATTTCTAAATAGCAGTAATGACAAAAATGTTCATGACATCAAGTTTTAATCATGAATTTCCATTTTACATATAATTCTACAATATATATGGACACATATCTCACTGTGAGCTAGGTTTGTAAATATCTCACTAATGGATATGGACTTGCATGAACATGTCTCACTGATAACTGCAACTTGGATAGTCTCAATGTGCACTGCAGGCGACATATTTGAATTTAAATGTCTTTTATGGTCTTGCTGTAGTTATGAATGATTACATCTCACGGTAGGGACCATTCAATTTATCTGGCTGGATCTGGTTTGCATGGGCATATCCAACATAAGGTGATAGATTGGACCAGTGTACAGTATGCATGTGTACAGTATGTTCAGCATTTGTGGGCTGAAGATTTGAATTCAGATGTCGCCCAATGCTACCAACATAATGGACATATCCTGCCACTGTGTATATCCTCACAAGGCATGCTGCAGTTTGTTGTTTGTTCTTTAATGCCTCGCTCAGCAAAATGCCAGCTATATGGCGGCGGGCTGTAAATAATCGAGTTTGGACCAGACAGTCAGTGATCAACAGCATGAGCATTGATCTACGCAATTGGGATTTGATGATGCGTCAACCAAGTCTGTGAGCCTGACCACCTGATCCCGTTAGTCGCCTCTTACGACAAGCATTGAATGCCACTTCTAACCCAGATCTTCACAGGAACAGCATGCTGCAGTGTTTACAATGTATATTAAGGCTCTTGGCTTTGGTGCAACGTTTGCAGGCAACAGCTTTACACTCTGCTCACACTCACCTGCAGCTTGTTATCGACATGTTTCACTGTTAAACTGAATGACAGTATTTCACTGGAGACCACAGGCTTCTTCAAGATGTCTCACTTCGGGCTACAGATATGTTTTAACATTTTCATGGTGCTCAATGTTTATGTGTTTCTGGTAGGCTGTATGCTGTCGTGACCACGCCCACTGTTGTCCGGAGGGTAATACCTGTGACATGGCCACTAAGTCGTGTCAGAAGGGGGGCATGGTCACAGCGTGGATGGAGAAGACATCAGCCATTAGAAAGGATGTTGGTGACATCCAGTGTGATGCCACACATGAGTGTGTGGACGGGGACACCTGCTGTATGATGGCCAACCACCAGTGGGGATGCTGTCCTATGCCTCAGGTGAGACTCATGGCTGTGTCGGTCTCTAGCATGTGGTGTGTTGGCAACACCTGTGTGAACCTCTGGCCAGACAGAAGCATGTGATATATGATGGCCAAAGTCTTAGAGATTATTGTCTCACACTGATGTTAGTCTGTTGTTTGTGGGAAGTGGATCTTGTAATAGATCCATGCTCAGCTCTCTGCTTTTACTTGATATTTTCAGAGAGCTTGGACTCACACGATGTGAAGTGTCATCTGAAATGTAGGGAACACTCTGCACAATTCATAACCAGCCACCGCATGATGCAGTTGGCTTCAAAAATATTAATGCAATATAGGGCATTATACACCTCAAACCAGTCATCTTGTCTTGCAACTGAAGAATAGAGAGATGTTATATAATGCTTCCCTTCCCAGGCTGTGTGCTGCTCGATGGTGCCCACTGCTGCCCCAATGGGACCACATGTGACATGCCACATGGCAAATGTAATGCAGCAGGGGGCGTGTCTGTTCCTTGGCTCAAGAAACGTCCAGCAATAAAGAAAGTGAAGGATGTAATGTGTGACCCTAGTCATTTCTGTCCAGGCAACGACACATGTTGTAAACGATTGGATGGAACATGGGGATGTTGCTCCTTTCCTAAGGTGATTACTGCATGGAGGTACAAGCTGGCCACACCTGGCATGTTGTTGGATCAGTCGGTCGTGATTAACAATCACTTCAGTGTAAACTTTGGCAGTATAATTATCTTGATATAATTTGGACAGGATGCAGATTATAATTGAGCATGGCCATATTGCATGCAGAATCTGTAGATGGACACAGCTTAGTTTGAGTCTTTCGATGAACACCTCTTAGGATGAGTCTGTAGATGAACACCTCTTAGGATGAGTCTGTAGATGAACACCTCTTAGGACGAGTATGTAGATGAACACATCTTATGATGAGTATGTAGATGAACACATCTTAGGACGAGTATGTAGATGAACACATCTTAAGATGAGTATGTAGATGGACACACCTTAGGATGAGTATGTAGATGAACACATCTTAGGATGAGTATGTAGATGGACACATCTTAGGATGAGTATGTAGATGAGGACATCTTAGGATGAGTGTGTAGATGCACACATCTTAGGATGAGTCTGTAGATGCACACATCTAAGGATGAGTGTGTAGATGAACACATCTTAGGATGAGTGTGTAGATGGACACATCTTAGGATGAATATGTAGGTGGACACCTCTTAGGACACACACCTTAGATGGATTAGGATGTAGATGAACACATCTTAGGATGAGTATGTAGATGGACACATCTTAGGATGAGTATGTAGATGAGGACATCTTAGGATGAGTATGTAGATGCACACATCTTAGGATGAGTCTGTAGATGCACACATCGTAGGATGAGTGTGTAGATGCACACATCTTAGGATGAGTCTGTAGATGCACACATCTAAGGATGAGTGTGTAGATGAACACATCTTAGGATGAGTGTGTAGATGGACACATCTTAGGATGAATATGTAGATGGACACACCTTAGGATGAGTATGTAGATGAACACATCTTAGGATGAGTCTCTAGATGCACACGTCGTAGGATGAGTGTGTAGATGCACACATCTTAGGATGAGTCTGTAGATGCACACATCTTAGGATGAGTATGTAGATGAGGACATCTTAGGATGAGTGTGTAGATGGACCCATCTTAGGATGAGTCTTCAGATGCAGACATCTTTGAATGAGTGTGTAGATGAACATTTCTTAGGACGAGTCTCTAGATGAACACATCTTAGGATGAGTGTGTAGATGAACACATCTTTTGATGAGTCTCTAGATGGACACACCTTAGGATAAGTATGTAGATGAACACATCTTAGGATGAGTCTCTAGATGGACACACCTTAGGATAAGTATGTAGATGAACACATCTTAGGATGAGTCTTCAGATGCAGACATCTTAGGATGAGTATGTAGATAGACACATCTTAGGATGGGTATGTAGATAGATGCATCTTTGGATGAGTCTGTAGATGAACACATTTTAGGATGAGTCTGTAGATGGACACATTTTAGGATGAGTCTGTAGATGGACACATCTTTGGATGAGTCTAGATGCACACATCTTAGGATGAGTCTCTAGATGAACACATCGTAGGATGAGTGTGTAGATTGAAACACCTTAGGATGAGTGTGTAGATACACACATCTTAGGATGAGTGTAGATGCACACATCTTAGGATGAGTCTGTAGATGAACACATCTTAGGATGAGTCTGTAGATGAACACATCTTAGGATGAGTATGTAGATGAACACATCTTAGGATGAGTGTGTAGATACACACATCTTAGGATGAGTCTGTAGATGCACACATCTTAGGATGAGTGTAGATAGAAACATCTTAGGATGAGTGTGTAGATGAACACATCTTAGGATGAGTCTCTAGATGAACACATCGTAGGATGAGTGTGTAGATTGAAACACCTTAGGATGAGTGTGTAGATACACACATCTTAGGATGAGTGTGTAGATGCACACATCTTAGGATGAGTGTGTAGATGAACACATCTTAGGATGAGTGTGTAGATGAACACATCTTAGGATGAGTATGTAGATGAACACATCTTAGGATGAGTGTGTAGATACACACATCTTAGGATGAGTGTAGATACACACATCTTAGGATGAGTGTGTAGATGCACACATCTTAGGATGAGTCTCTAGCTGCACACATCTTAGGATGAGTGTGTAGATGGACATATCTCATTGTAAGCCTCTCCATAGGAGATGATCCTTAGTGACTGTGTACATTGGACATGTGTCTCTAGAAGCTGAACATTTGCTTGCATTACTCTGTTCAGTGAGGACTGTAAATGTTGATGGCCACCTTCATTGAAGGCAATGGATATGTATCACCACACCAGGATCACAAATGCATATCAAGGATACAGTCCACTGTGTTTATACCAAGTACCTGTCTCTAGAAAATTGACATCATGTGGAGTTCATTGTGTAACTCACTTCCTTACTTACTCAGTAGCTAGTCGTCTGGTATGAGAGCACCACAAAGACCCACAGATGTTATATAATGCTTCCCTTCCCCAGGCTGTGTGCTGCTCCGATGGCTTCCACTGCTGCCCTAATGGGACCACATGTGACATGCCACATGGCAAATGTAATGCAGCAGGGCGCGTGTCTGTTCCTTGGCTCAAGAAACGTCCAGCAATAAAGAAAGTGAAGGATGTAATGTGTGACCCTAGTCATTTCTGTCCAGGCAACGACACGTGTTGTAAACGATTGGATGGAACATGGGGATGTTGCCCCTTCCTAAGGTGATTACTGCATGGAGGTACAAGCTGGCCACACTTGGCATGTTGTTGGATCAGACGGTCGTGATTAACAATGTTATTGTAGCCAAAGGCTTCAGTTATATTTGTCTTATTGACGGAATGCAGATAATAAGTGAGCATGGACACATTGCATGCAAAGTCTTTTGATCGACACATCTATCTGTAAGTCTTTTGATCGACACATCTATCTGTAAGTCTTTTGATCGACACATCTATCTGTAAGTCTTTTGATCGACACATCTATCTGTAAGTCTTTTGATGATCTGTAAGTCTTTTGATCGACACATCTATCTGTAAGTCTTTTGATCGACACATCTATCTGTAAGTCTTTTGATCGACACATCTATCTGTAAGTCTTTTGATAGACACATCTATCTGTAAGTCTTTTGATAGACACATGTCGCTGAAATTTTATGGACAGACATATCTCGCTGTTTGTCCACAGATAGACTTCTAATATGTGTATAGACACATGTCACTGAATGTCAATTGATAGACAAATCTCACTGTATGTCCATGGATGGACCAATCACATCAGTAGTCTCTGTATATACTCATCTCACTGTACGTCTATGGATGGACACTTCACTCCAAAATCTGTGGAAGTTTGCATCTCTCAGTTGGCCTTGTGTTGACATATCACAACATAGTTTGATAAAGATCACGTTGATCTGAATGGAGTGGACACTTCTCACTGGAGGCTGAACATATGCATGTATTAAGATATTTCAATAAAGGCCGTAAATATCCAATACCACATCCTGACGATGGCCACACATGCATGTTCACATCTTGCAGGAAGCCAAAGATCTTCAGCCTTGATACATGCACGGACATATCTCACAGAAAGATGCTGCCAATATGCATGAACATGATGCTGTGGAGGTATTAAGTCTAAACCACATACATATAAGGTGATGTTTCTGTTGACATATTCTCTGGTAGGCTGTATGCTGTCGTGACCACGCCCACTGTTGTCCGGAGGGTAATACCTGTGACATGGCCACTAAGTCGTGTCAGAAGGGGGGCGTGGTCACAGCGTGGATGGAGAAGACATCAGCCATTAGAAAGGATGTTGGTGACATCCAGTGTGATGCCACACATGAGTGTGTGGACGGGACACCTGCTGTATGATGGCCAACCACCAGTGGGGATGCTGTCCTATGCCTCAGGTGAGACTCATGGCTGTGTCGGTCTCTAGCATGTGGTGTGTTGGCAACACCTGTGTGAACCTCAGGCCAGACGAAGCATGTGATATATGATGGCCAAAGTCTTGTTGTTGTCACACACTGATGTTAGTCTGTTGTTTGTGGAAGTGGATCTTGTAATAGATCCATGCTCAGCTCTCTGCTTTTACTTGATATTTTCAGAGAGCTTGGACTCACACGATGTGAAGTGTCATCTGAAATGTAGAGAACACTCTGCACAATTCATAACCAGCCACGCGATGATGCAGTTGGCTTCAAAAAATATTAATGCAATATAGGGCATTATACACCTCAAACCAGTCATCTTGTCTTGCAACTGAAGAATAGAGAGATGTTATATAATGCTTCCCTTCCCCAGGCTGTGTGCTGCTCCGATGGCGCCCACTGCTGCCCCAATGGGACCACATGTGACATGCCACATGGCAAATGTAATGCAGCAGGGCGTGGTCTGTTCCTTGGCTCAAGAAACGTCCAGCAATAAAGAAAGTGAAGGATGTAATGTGTGACCCTAGTCATTTCTGTCCAGGCAACGACACGTGTTGTAAACGATTGGATGGAACATGGGGATGTTGCCCCTTTCCTAAGGTGATTACTGCATGGAGGTACAAGCTGGCCACACTTGGCATGTTGTTGGATCAGTCGGTCGTGATTAACAATGTTATTGTAGCCAAAGGCTTCAGTTATATTTGTCTTATTGACGGAATGCAGATAATAAGTGAGCATGGACACATTGCATGCAAAGTCTTTTGATCGACACATCTATCTGTAAGTCTTTTGATCGACACATCTATCTGTAAGTCTTTTGATCGACACATCTATCTGTAAGTCTTTTGATCGACACATCTATCTGTAAGTCTTTTGATCGACACATCTATCTGTAAGTCTTTTGATCGACACATCTATCTGTAAGTCTTTTGATAGACACATCTATCTGTAAGTCTTTTGATCGACACATCTATCTGTAAGTCTTTTGATCGACACATCTATCTGTAAGTCTTTTGATCGACACATCTATCTGTAAGTCTTTTGATAGACACATCTATCTGTAAGTCTTTTGATAGACACATGTCGCTGAAATTTTATGGACAGACATATCTCGCTGTTTGTCCACAGATAGACTTCTAATATGTGTATAGACACATGTCACTGAATGTCAATTGATAGACAAATCTCACTGTATGTCCATGGATGGACCAATCACATCAGTAGTCTCTGTATATACTCATCTCACTGTACGTCTATGGATGGACACTTCACTCCAAAATCTGTGGAAGTTTGCATCTCTCAGTTGGCCTTGTGTTGACATATCACAACATAGTTTGATAAAGATCACGTTGATCTGAATGGAGTGGACACTTCTCACTGGAGGCTGAACATATGCATGTATTAAGATATTTCAATAAAGGCCGTAAATATCCAATACCACATCCTGACGAGGGCCAC
Source organism: Haliotis rubra (assembly GCF_003918875.1). Classification (NCBI taxonomy): domain Eukaryota; kingdom Metazoa; phylum Mollusca; class Gastropoda; order Lepetellida; family Haliotidae; genus Haliotis; species Haliotis rubra. Next base: position 135,144 of record NW_025767698.1, read on the forward strand.
ACATGCATGTTCACATCTTGCAGGAAGCCAAAGATCTTCAGCCTTGATACATGCACGGACATATCTCACAGAAAGATGCTGCCAATATGCATGAACATGATGCTGTGGATGTATTAAGTCTAAACCACATACATATAAGGTGATGTTTCTGTTGACATATTCTCTGGTAGGCTGTATGCTGTCGTGACCACGCCCACTGTTGTCCGGAGGGTAATACCTGTGACATGGCCACTAAGTCGTGTCAGAAGGGGGGCGTGGTCACAGCGTGGATGGAGAAGACATCAGCCATTAGAAAGGATGTTGGTGACATCCAGTGTGATGCCACACATGAGTGTGTGGACGGGGACACCTGCTGTATGATGGCCAACCACCAGTGGGGATGCTGTCCTATGTCTCAGGTGAGACTCATGGCTGTGTCGGTCTCTAGCATGTGGTGTGTTGGCAACACCTGTGTGAACCTCAGGCCAGACGAAGCATGTGATATATGATGGCCAATCTCTTGTTGTTGTCACACACTGATGTTAGTCTGTTGTTTGTGGGAAGTGGATCTTGTAATAGATCCATGCTCAGCTCTCTGCTTTTACTTGATATTTTCAGAGAGCTTGGACTCACACGATGTGAAGTGTCATCTGAAATGTAGGGAACACTCTGCACAATTCATAACCAGCCACCGCATGATGCAGTTGGCTTCAAAAATATTAATGCAATATAGGGCATTATACACCTCAAACCAGTCATCTTGTCTTGCAACTGAAGAATAGAGAGATGTTATATAATGCTTCCCTTCCCCAGGCTGTGTGCTGCTCCGATGGCGCCCACTGCTGCCCCAATGGGACCACATGTGACATGCCACATGGCAAATGTAATGCAGCAGGGGGCGTGTCTGTTCCTTGGCTCAAGAAACGTCCAGCAATAAAGAAAGTGAAGGATGTAATGTGTGACCCTAGTCATTTCTGTCCAGGCAACGACACGTGTTGTAAACGATTGGATGGAACATGGGGATGTTGCCCCCTTTCCTAAGGTGATTACTGCATGGAGGTACAAGCTGGCCACACTTGGCATGTTGTTGGATCAGTCGGTCGTGATTAACAATGTTATTGTAGCCAAAGGCTTCAGTTATATTTGTCTTATTGACGGAATGCAGATAATAAGTGAGCATGGACACATTGCATGCAAAGTCTTTTGATCGACACATCTATCTGTAAGTCTTTTGATCGACACATCTATCTGTAAGTCTTTTGATCGACACATCTATCTGTAAGTCTTTTGATCGACACATCTATCTGTAAGTCTTTTGATCGACACATCTATCTGTAAGTCTTTTGATAGACACATCTATCTGTAAGTCTTTTGATAGACACATGTCGCTGAAATTTTATGGACAGACATATCTCGCTGTTTGTCCACAGATAGACTTCTAATATGTGTATAGACACATGTCACTGAATGTCAATTGATAGACAAATCTCACTGTATGTCCATGGATGGACCAATCACATCAGTAGTCTCTGTATATACTCATCTCACTGTACGTCTATGGATGGACACTTCACTCCAAAATCTGTGGAAGTTTGCATCTCTCAGTTGGCCTTGTGTTGACATATCACAACATAGTTTGATAAAGATCACGTTGATCTGAATGGAGTGGACACTTCTCACTGGAGGCTGAACATATGCATGTATTAAGATATTTCAATAAAGGCCGTAAATATCCAATACCACATCCTGACGATGGCCACACATGCATGTTCACATCTTGCAGGAAGCCAAAGATCTTCAGCCTTGATCTTCAGCCTCAGGTGAAACTCATGGCTGTGTCGGTCTCTAGCATGTGGTGTGTTGGCAACACCTGTGTGAACCTCTGGCCAGACAGAAGCATGTGATATATGATGGCCAAAGTCTTAGAGATTATTGTCTCACACTGATGTTAGTCTGTTGTTTGTGGGAAGTGGATCTTGTAATAGATCCATCATCAGCTCTCTGCTTTTACTTCATTATTTTCAGAGAGATTAGAGTCCCATGATTTGAAATGTCATCTGAGATGTAGGGAACACTCTGCACAATTCATAACCAGCCACCGCACGATGCAGTTGGCTTCAAAAATATTTATGCAATATAGAGCATTATACACCTCAAACCAGTCATCTTGTCTTGCAACTGAAGAATAGAGAGATGTTATATAATGCTTCCCTTCCCCAGGCTGTGTGCTGCTCCGATGGTGCCCACTGCTGCCCCAATGGGACCACATGTGACATGCCACATGGCAAATGTAATGCAGCAGGGGGCGTGTCTGTTCCTTGGCTCAAGAAACGTCCAGCAATAAAGAAAGTGAAGGATGTAATGTGTGACCCTAGTCATTTCTGTCCAGGCAACGACACATGTTGTAAACGATTGGATGGAACATGGGGATGTTGCTCCTTTCCTAAGGTGATTACTGCATGGAGGTACAAGCTGGCCACACCTGGCATGTTGTTGGGATCAGTCGGTCGTGATTAACAATCACTTCAGTGTAAACTTTGGCAGTATAATTATCTTGATATAATTTGGACAGGATGCAGATTATAATTGAGCATGGCCATATTGCATGCAGAATCTGTAGATGGACACAGCTTAGAATGAGTCTTCGATGAACACCTCTTAGGATGAGTCTGTAGGTGAACACCTCTTAGGGGCGAGTATGTAGATGAACACATCTTATGATGAGTATGTAGATGAACACATCTTAGGATGAGTATGTAGATGAACACATCTTAGGATGAGTATGTAGATGAACACTTTTAGGATGAGTGTGTAGATGAACACATCTTAGGATGAGTATGTAGATGGACACACCTTAGGATGAGTATGTAGATGAACACATCTTAGGATGAGTCTCTAGATGCACACATCTTAGGATGAGTGTGTAGATGCACACATCTTAGGATGAGTCTGTAGATGAACACATCTTAGGATGAGTCTTCAGATGCAGACATCTTAGGATGAGTATGTAGATAGACACATCTTAGGATGGGTATGTAGATAGATGCATCTTTGGATGAGTCTGTAGATGAACACATTTTAGGATGAGTCTGTAGATGGACACATCTTAGGATGAGTCTCTAGATGCACACATCTTAGGATGAGTCTCTCAGATGCACACATCTTAGGATGAGTCTGTAGATGCACACATCTTAGGATGAGTCTCTAGATGAACACATCGTAGGATGAGTGTGTAGATTGAAACACCTTAGAATGAGTGTGTAGATACACACATCTTAGGATGAGTCTCTAGATGCACACATCTTAGGATGAGTCTGTAGATGAACACATCTTAGGATGAGTCTCTAGATGAACACATCGTAGGATGAGTGTGTAGATTGAAACACCTTAGAATGAGTGTGTAGATACACACATCTTAGGATGAGTCTCTAGATGAACACATAGTAAACACATCATTAGGGATGAGATTGAAACACCTTAGGATGAGATGTGAACACATCTTAGGATGAGTGTAGATACACACATCTTAGGATGAGTGTGTAGATGCACACATCTTAGGATGAGTGTGAGTGAACACATCTAGATGCACACATCTTAGGATGAGTGTGTAGCTGCACACATCTTAGGATGAGTGTGTAGATGGACATATCTCATTGTAAGCCTCTCCATAGGAGATGATCCTTAGTGACTGTGTACATTGGACATGTGTCTCTAGAAGCTGAACATTTGCTTGCATTACTCTGTTCAGTGAGGACTGTAAATGTTGATGGCCACCTTCATTGAAGGCAATGGATATGTATCACCACACCAGGATCACAAATGCATATCAAGGATACAGTCCACTGTGTTTATACCAAGTACCTGTCTCTAGAAAATTGACATCATGTGGAGTTCATTGTGTAACTCACTTCCTTACTTACTCAGTAGCTAGTCGTCTGGTATGAGAGCACCACAAAGACCCACAGATGTTATATAATGCTTCCCTTCCCCAGGCTGTGTGCTGCTCCGATGGCGCCCACTGCTGCCCCAATGGGACCACATGTGACATACCACATGGCAAATGTAATGCAGCAAGGGGCGTGTCTGTTCCTTGGCTCAAGAAACGTCCAGCAATAAAGAAAGTGAAGGATGTAATGTGTGACCCTAGTCATTTCTGTCCAGGCAACGACACGTGTTGTAAACGATTGGATGGAACATGGGGATGTTGCTCCTTTCCTAAGGTGATTACTGCATGGAGGTACAAGCTGGCCACACCTGGCATGTTGTTGGATCAGTCGGTCGTGATTAACAATCACTTCAGTGTAAACTTTGGCAGTATAATTATCTTGATATAATTTGGACAGGATGCAGATTATAATTGAGCATGGCCATATTGCATGCAGAATCTGTAGATGGACACAGCTTAGAATGAGTCTTTCAATGAACACCTCTTAGGATGAGTCTGTAGATGAACACCTTTAAGGATGAGTCTGTAGATGAACACACCATGTAGTATGAGTCAGTAGATTCACATATCTTAAGATGAGTATGTAGATGAACATATCTTAGGATGAGTATGTAGATGAACACATCTTAGGATGAGTATGTAGGTGAACACCTCTTAGGATGATTATATAGATGAACACATCTTAGGATAAGTATGTAGATGAACATATCTTAGGATGAGTCTGTAGATGAACACATCTTAGGATAAGTATGTAGATGAGTCTGTAGATGAACACATCTTAGGATGAGTATGTAGATGAACACATCTTAGGATGAGTATGTAGATGAACACATCTTAGTATGAATATGTAGATGGACACATCTTAGGATGAGTCTGTAGATGAAAACATCTCACTGTAAGTCTGTTAATGGACATAACTCACTGTAAACCTCTCTACAGGATATTATCGTCCTAAATGCATTGGACATGTGTCACTAGAAGCTGAAAAAACATTTGCTTGCATTACTCTGTTCAGTGAAGGCGAAACATGGACCACATTCAGTGAAGGCGCATAAAATTCAAGGTGCTTACAACATGCTATCTACATCTCTTCTTAACCTGAAGAGCCCAACACTGCTCAATCTTACATGATTCATCTCTTCTTAACAACCATAGACCAACTAAAAAGAACCCTTAACAACCAGATCACTCAAGATCACAAGAAAGATCTGCTTATCACCAGACCATCCAGGACCAAATACGGGGACCGCTGCTTTGAATGTGCAGCTCCCATGCTATGGAACAACCTCCCTATGTCGCTAAAATCCGCCCCAAGTCTACAAACTTTTCGAAAACATTTAAAGACATATCTATTTAAAATGAAATAGACTGAACTGCACAAGCGCCTGTGAGCAGACTAGCTGGAACTCGGCGCTATAGAAGTAGATTATTATTATTATTAATATTAAGGCAATGGATATGCATGATCACACCAGGAGGACAAGGAGAAATACTCGCATCACTCAGTATCATTAATACATGCATGGACTTGTCCCACACAACAGGCTGTGAAGATGCATGATCATGATGCTCTTTATTTACACACTGACAAGTACTTCTTTAGGTCAGTGGCTGCATGAAGGTCATTGACCCCCTCTTACTTGATGGTGAAAAGATATATCCCTCTTACAATGTGCAGATATGTGTATACGTTTTGAGATTTGTCTCTGGAGCCTATTTATTTATATCCTCTTGTAATGGAAGAGGTCACTGGATTGTCTGCTCCAGACTTGATTATTTACAGACCGCTGCCATATAGCTGGAATATTGTTGAATGCAGCAAAAACAACAAGATTTAGTTACTTCATGGAAATATCTCATAGGGACAAAAGGCATGTTTGAGACAAACATCACTTGATTTCAGCATTAATATTTTCCACTTGAGGCTACATATGTATTGAGGAGTATCTCATTTGATCTAAGAATGCATGCACCTCACTGGAGGCCGCACAGATGTTGAGATGTATCTCGCTTGATATCTCCATAGATTCATCATTTTGAGTACCTCACACTCATTGGGACACATCTCACTTGATATCAGCATGAATGCATCTCTCCAGAAGAAGAATGAGGACTATTTGTATGGATATACAACTTCTTTATTCTGTATAGGCAACGTTTCTATGTGGAAACGTCGTTTATACCAGATGCCAGCCACTGGAAAATTGTCGTCATGTGGAATTCATCATGTAACTCACTCCCTCACTGACTTCCTCACTCACTCTGTAGCTAGTCGTCTGGTATGAGAGCACCACGAAGACCCACAGACGTTATTCAATGCTTCCATTCCCCAGGCTGTGTGCTGCTCCGATGGTGCCCACTGCTGCCCCAATGGGACCACATGTGACATGCCACATGGCAAATGCAATGCAGCAGGTGGCGTGTCTGTTCCTTGGCTCAAGAAACGTCCCGCTGGCCAGAAGATGACTGTCATTGAGATGAACATTGGGCATCAACCGTAAAACAACAAAATTCCCAGATGACAGATGATTTTTATTCTTGTGATGACATTCTTACTGACTGTCCAGAACTGTCACAGATTCATCTTGAAGCGAAAGGAGTTTCTTTTATTCATGTTTTATTTGTCTTCTAACTATTCACCTCATGAAAATGATAGTGAAGGACCACAGTTAAACCAATACTGATTTGTGTTAACTCAAGACTCCATGTTACATATGTGATTGGCTGATGCACAAACCACTTAGCATTAACCTCACCATCTGGTACAGGATCTTAGCATTAACTTCACCATCTGGTACAGGATCTTAGGAAGATTAGAATTGTATTACTGGTATGTCATTGTATTTTGTAATCTCAAAACTATGTGAGTACATTCATTTCCATATTCGATGAACTGGGTTGAATCGGCATGAAGGGGAGGGGGAATGGATGGATTCCCCTCACTGGTACAATGCATGGCGCCGATTTATTGTGTCCTTGTTGGTGATATTGCTGGAATATAGTTCAGAGCAGCGCAAAATCTCACCCAGAGCTCCAGATAAGATTTAGCTCATGTGGGTACTGTACCCACTGTACTTTTTTGGAGTGGGTATTATGAATGTTGAGTGGGTATTTCATTTTCACGTTACCCACTGCTTTCAGTTTCATTTTACTCACTAAGTATTATGTCATTAAGTAAGTTTACTAAGCAGGTATGTCCCACCATGATGTCATACCTAATCAAAACCAACTTAAATATAATGGAAATGATTTCATAAAAAATCACTCATCCTATACTGACAGTACAACACTTGTCCTATACTAACAGTACAACTTGATAGCAATCGATGTCTTTTTCATTACGCCAGTTGCGATTTTTATAATATATATTCCGTGACGATTTGTTTTAAACTTTTAGCATGATCTAACATTTTAAATTAATGGTCCAGACTTAACAATTATTTTTCAATGCGCCATTGGAAATTTTCTGGATCGTATTTTACCCGGATCACGCTTGGCTTATCTGGGCCTCTGCTCACCCATCCTCTCGATCTCTCTATCCTTGTCTCTGTTACATCAGGGTAGTATATTGGTTAAAGTGTTCGCTCACCACGCCAAAGACCTGGGTTTGATTCTCCACATGGGTACCATGTGTGAAACCCATTTCTGGTGTCCCCTGCCATGATATTGCTGGAATATTGCTAAAAACAGCGTAAACCCACACTCAGCCAGTCCTAAAAGCCTACACAAGTTTGCTTATTGCCTTGTACAGATTGTATGACATTACTGGTAGGTCATGGTTACCCTTTACCTTTTTTATGAACACCTGGTGTCATCTCTGATTTCTCACAATACTTTACCTTTTGCGCCCTATGGAATCTGTTTGGGCACATGATTGAGACTAGTTCTGTCATGTTTAATTAAATTTTACTGAACTTAAAGTCATCTGTTACCTGAAAACACATGCTGGATGAATCAACCACTCAAAAATAGTCAATGACATGAATATGTTTAAATAGCAATAATATTTTCATTTCCGAATGTTATGATAGGATGTGCAAAATATATGAGGCAAATATTCATCTTCAGCCCTTGACCTTTGATCCGTTCAGCGAAATAATTCCAAACACTTTGCTACTGAACTGATACTTTGGGAACTCGCTTTCACAAACATCGCATTCACTGGATACATGTTTACAAATGTTATTGTTATATCATAGTAATATGCACATTATATGTTGAGTGTCATTTTCATTTTGGCATCCATGACACCTTTCTGTGGTAACATGCCAGTACTCCTGCTGTCTTTGCAAGCATAGTCATATTTGTAAGTTTCCTCCTGTAATTCTCATACTGAAAGGAATAAATATTTCTTAGAAAGGATTGGTTGCTACACAATACTGTGTAATTGTATGTAAATATGTCTGTATTTTCTTAAATATCCTTTATGTGAAGTGATGTAAATAAACTTCTTTTGACATGTACAAGTGTTCATCAATGAATCTTACATGATTAGCTTGTTTTCTCTCCACAACTGTGTCATTCGTAACTTTGACACTTGATCTTGATTTCTGGCATATCATCAGTCACTGGAATGTCTTCACATCACTGGTGTCATGTGCCTTATCTGTAATGTCTTCACATCACTGGTGTCATATGCCTTATCTGTAATGTCTTCACATCACTGGTGTCATATGCCTTATCTGTAATGTCTTCACATCACTGGTGTCATATGCCTTATCTGTAATGTCTTCACATCACTGGTGTCATGTGCCTTATCTGTAATGTCTTCACATCACTGGTGTCATATGCCTTATCTGTAATGTCTTCACATCACTGGTGTCATATGCCTTGTCTGTAATGTCTTCACATCACTGGTGTCATGTGCCTTATCTGTAATGTCTTCACATCACTGGTGTCATATGCCTTATCTGTAATGTCTTCACATCACTGGTGTCATATGCCTTATCTGTAATGTCTTCACATGAAGGACATCACTTTGCCTTATCTGTAATGTCTTCACATCACTGGTGTCATATGCCTTATCTGTAATGTCTTCACATCACTGGTGTCATATGCCTTATCTGTAATGTCTTCACATCACTGGTGTCATATGCCTTATCTGTAATGTCTTCACATCACTGGTGTCATATCTGTAATGTCTTCACATCATCACTGGTGTCATATGCCTTATCTGTAATGTCTTCACATCACTGGTGTCATATGCCTTATCTGTAATGTCTTCACATCACTGGTGTCATATGCCTTATCTGTAATGTCTTCACATCAAGGGGTGTCATATGCCTTATCTGTAATGTCTTCACATCACTTTCCGCGGTGTCATATCACCTTATCTGTAATGTCTTCACATCAAGGGTGTCACCTTCACTTGGTCTGTAATGTCTTCACATCAAGGGTGTCACCTCACTTGGTCTGTAATGTCTTCACATCAAGGGTGTCACTTCACTTGGTCTGTAATGTCTTCACATCAAGGGTGTCACTTCACTTTGTCCGTAATGTCTTCACATCAAGGGTGTCACTTCACTTGGTCTGTAATGTCTTCACATCAAGGGTGTCACTTCACATGGTCTGTAATGTCTTCACATCAAGGGTGTCACTTCACTTGGTCTGTAATGTCTTCACATCAAGGGTGTCACTTGGTCTGTCACATGATCTGTAATGTCTTCACATCAAGGGTGTCACTTCACTTGGTCTGTAATGTCTTCACATTGTCACTTCACTTGGTCTGTAATGTCTTCACATCAAGGGTGTCACTTCACTTTGTCTGTAATTTCTTCACATCAAGGGTGTCACTGTCACTTCACATGTCTGTAATTTCTTCACATCAAGGGTGTCACTTCACTTGGTCTGTAATGTCTTCACATCAAGGGTGTCACTTCACTTGGTCTGTAATGTCTTCACATCAAGCGTGTCACTTCACTTGCTCTGTAATGCCTTCACATCAAGGGTCTCACTTCACTTGGTTTATAATGTCCTAACATCTAGTGGTTATCCGATTAATTGGAAATAATCGAAGATTGGTCGATTAATTGAAGTGACTAAGCGACCAAACAAGCGAGCATGTTTACTCATGATCAAACACAAACAATTCTGGAACACTTGTTTTCATTGACAATATTTTGCACAAGGTTGGTTTTGTCTGTTACATTTCATAAGCACTACAAGCTCGTTCCTAGTCATGATTGTATTTATCTTACAGACTCCAAGAAATTTATGTTCCTAACATACTAGTCATCCTTTAAAGATTTGAAATTTTGCCAGAAAACCCAAAAGAACTACATGTTTTTTCCATATTTTTATGTGCATTAGCAAATTTCATTAAGGATGCTAACCAAATTCTTTCGATGATTGATCGGTAGTAATAAACCAATCATCAATTATGAGATTTTAACCAATTCCCAACACTACTAACATCACATATCCCACTGATGTCTGCATGATTGTGACATGGGGATTAAGGCTGAACCATGTGCAGGTAACAGACCCACACAAGGCCACAGGTGTGGAGATACCCATCACACACAAGGCTACAGGTGTGCAGGTACACATCACACATGTGCCTACAGGTGTGCAGATACCCATCACACACAAGGCCAGAGGTGTGCAGATACCCATCACACACAAGGCTACAGGTGTGCAGATACCCATCACACACAAGGCTACAGGTGTGCAGGTACCCACCACACACAAGGCTACAGGTGTGCAGGTACACATCACACACAAGGCTACAGGTGTGCAGGTACCCACCACACATTAGGCTACAGGTGTGCAGGTACACACCACACACAAGGCTACATGTGTGCAGGTACACACCACACACAAGGCAACAGGTGTGCAGGTACACACCACACACAAGGCTACAGGTGTGCAGGTACCCACCACACATTAGGCTACAGGTGTGCAGGTACCCACCACACTGGGGCTACAGGTGTGCAGGTACACATCACACACAAGGCTACAGGTGTGCAGGTACACACAAGGCAACAGGTGTGCAGGTACCCACCACACACAAGGCTACAGGTGTGCAGGTACCCACCTCACACAAGGCTACAGGTGTGCAGGTACACACCTCACACTAGGCTACAGGTGTGCAGGTGCATTAGGGTACAGGTGTGCCACACACACAAGGCTGGGTGTGCAGATACAAGGCAACACACAAGGCTACAGGTGTGCAGGTACCCACCACACATTAGGCTACAGGTGTGCAGGTACCAACCACACAAGGCTACAGGTGTGCAGGTACACATCACACACAAGGCTACAGGTGTGCAGGTACCCACCACACAAGGCAACAGGTGTGCAGGTACCCATAAACACATAATTTTTCTCAAGTTTCTGAGCACACTTGCTCAAGTGTAATAACGTCATTATTATCCATTTTATTATCCATTTATTAAAATGGACTCCGTCTGTGTGTGCGTGCGTGCGTCCGTCCGTCCGTCCGTGCACATTTGTCTTTTCCGGAGCAGAACTCTGAAACCGTTCATTATTTCTTCACCAAACTTGGCACATACATAGATCTGGTGGTGTACTGGTGCCTTTTGGTAGTTTTGGAATTCTGAATAAAATATTTTTGGCATTTCCATGGCAACAAGTTTGACTTAGACTGAAATTAGTGGTAGTGCTCTTTTCCGGAGCAGAACTCTAAAACCGTTCATTATTTCTTCACCACACTTGGCACATACATAGATCAGGTGGTGTACTGGTGCCTTTTGGTAGTTTTGGATTTCTGAATAAAATATTTTTGGCGTTTCCATGGCAACAAGTTTGACTTAGACTAAAATTGGTGGTTGTGCTCTTTTCCGGAGCAGAACTCTAAAACTGTTCACTATTTCTTCACCAAACTTGGCACATACATAGATCTGGTGGTGTACTGGTGCCTTTTGGTAGTTTTGGTATTCTGAATAAAATATTTTTGGCATTTCCATGGCAACAAGTTTGACTTAGACTCCTTTCTGGAGCAGAACTTTAAAAACCTTTCAATACTCTCCTTCCACTTTTCTATATACACACCTAAATATTTGACATAATCATAACTCAAGAACATAATCATGAAGAGTATTTTGCCATTGCGGGGGATATTGCTGACTTTGTCTTCTTGTTCATCTTCATTTGTGCAGTAAACCTCGGTAAGCCAGTGTGACGGCCCTCTTCATTGATGCTACGTTCAATTGTTTAATTGACGACAAAATACAGAAACAATGGTTACTAGGCAAAAGTGATATGTGCACATGTGTACATATGCTATATATGACACTGCTTATGTGTCACCATATGGGTAATAAATGTTGCTATTAACCTTCTAGTAACTCACAGGCAGCTCGGGTTGTCTGGAGTATTAATAATCAGATTTTGATTTCAGTGTCCAACGAGCAATCAGACAGATGGATGGTGGGCGCTATATAAATAAATTATTATTATTATTATTATTATTATTATTATTAATAGTTTAGGGATGACTCTGTAGTGAAGACTGAGGTGTTTTAAATGTTTGTGGTATATTGAAAAATCTTTGTGATCCCTTGGTTTCATTTAGAACAGCTGTCCTCTGCCCTATTCTTTCACTAGCAGGGATTTTAATATTACCTTTACCTTACATATTTTCAGTTTATAAAGCTGCTTACCCCCATCAAGGAAGGGCGGTGGGATATCCTAGTGGTTAAGGCATAGTTATTCACAAGAAGACTCGGTTCGATTCCCCTCATGGGTACAATGTGTGAAGCTCATTTCTGGTGTCCCCTGCCGGATATTGCTGGAATATTGCTAAAAGCGGCGTAAATCTTAACTCACTCGCTCACTCACTCTGTTTCCAGGCTGTGTGTTGCCCAGATAAAGTCCACTGCTGCCCTTCTGGAACTACCTGTGACTCATCAGCTGGCAGGTGTAACAGACAGGATGGAATCACACTTCCCTGGATGAAGAGGACTTCCTCTAGCCAGTCATCAGGAGGAATCGTTATTACTGACCCTGGTGCAGAGAGTGACCAGATGAGACACAAGACCTTGATACATGTCGAGGTAATACTGGCTTAGCTGTGTTTCCTGTAAATCCTGGCTTAAGTGTGTTTCCTGTAAATCCTGGCTTAACTGTGTTTCCTGTAAATACTGGCTTAACTGTGTTTCCTGTAAATACTGGCTTAACTGTGTTTCCTGTAAATACTGGCTTAGCTGTCTTTCCTGTAAATACTGGCTTAGCTGTTTTCATGTAAATACTGGCTGAGCTGTTTTCATGTAAATACTGTCTTAACTCTCTTTTCCTGTCAATACCGATTTAGCTGTTTTTCCTGTAAATACCGATTTAGCTGTTTTTCCTGTAAATACTGGCTTAAATGTTATTCCTGTAAATACTGGCTTAACTGTTTTTCTACTGCAGGTGGGAGTTCCAGTTGAATACCTTTTGGCTGAGCTTCTCTGTTAAATGCATATTTTGTTCTACAGAAGAAAGAAGCGTTGGTGGTGTGTCCTGGGGGTCAGACAGAGTGTCCATCAAGCTCCACCTGTTGTAAGCTGGCGTCAGGAAGCTGGGGCTGCTGCCCATTGCCACAGGTAACATTCCATTCTCCTTTCACAGCACATCGTACAGACCTTAAACTGTTGTTGGAGATGGGGTAGCCATGGTTAAAACATTCGCTTATCACACCAAACACTCAGGTCCAATTCTCCATATTGCTACAACGAAGCCAATTTCATGTGTCCAATGATCAAGTAAGCCGTATGTTCTAATGACATCAGAATGTTCTGGCATTTTTGTAGTCAATGGAAAAAAACCAAAACACTCAAGTTTAATTCGTGAATATCCGGATTAGAATGGTTTCAGGAACCCATGCATATTGTTAGCAGTATTGACCATTTTCAGGATCTCTGGCTTGATGCATGTCATTATATCCCCATTGTGATAATAATAATAACAATAGTGCATTTTTATAGTGCTATTTCCAAACATAAGGATGCTCAAAGCGTTAGTGTTGGGAATTGGTTAAAATCTCATAATTGATGATTGGTTCATTACCACCGATCAATCATCGAAAATAATTGGTTAGCGTCATTTATGAAATTTGTTAATGCACAAAAAAATAAGGAAAAAATACATGTAGTTATTTTGGGGGATTTGGGCAAAATTTCACATCTCTAAAGGATGACTAGTTAGGAACATAAATGTCTTGGTGTCTTTAAGATAAATTCAATCAAGACTTTTACCGAGCTCATAATGCTTATGAAATGTAACAGACAAAACCAACCTTGTGAAAATTATTGTTGATGAAAACAAGTGTTCCAGTGTTAGTCATTGTGTTTGATTATGAGAAAACATGATCGATTGCTTGTTCCAGTGTTAGTCACTGCGACCAATCTTCGATTTTTTCCATTAATCGGACCACCACTACAAAGTGCACAAACATGGTTTGATATTAACAGTCAGGGAAAGCTTGGCAGAAGAGGAAAGTTTTTAGTAAGGATTTAAAGGATGACAACGATTGAGAGTCTTTGAGTTCTTGGGGCAGATTATTCCACTCAGTTGCTACGGCATATGCAAATGATCTGTGACCGTAGTGGACAGTGTTTGTATTTGTGTATCTCATTGCTCATAATGTCAGTTACTTGGTTGCCTGGTCCAAACTCGATTTTACACAGGCTAAGGTCAAATAGTCTGAACATACCCAAGTGCAGTGTTAACCACCAACAGACAACCAAAGAACCTTTAAACTGTCCCAGAAATCTTAATATTTTTCCTTATCCTGACTCATGCTTATTTGCTTGTCTCCTTCCTCTTGCGAACACCAGTGGAACACTTGTATCTCCTATTGAAGCTCCCTTCAATAAAAACAGACGTAAAATCACCACTCACCAAGAGTTATCTGTCTGGCCGTTTTGGCGAGAAAGCGGCGCCACCGTACTCCCATGCTTCACTCTCTCCTTCTTCGCCCTGTGGGCAGGTTGTGAGAGCGCCTTTGTCACCTATACGGCACTATATCCTTTAATTACTTAAGTTATTCTCCTCTATTCTACTTTTATAGAGGTTTAGTTAGTATTCTTCAACAATATGGTTTGATATTTAATCGTATTTAGCACTGTTTATTCACGGAATTGTCCGTGTTTGTTCAGTTGTTTACATTTCATGAAAACCTATTTTCGTTGTAGGTTTAGGTTCGCTGCTGCAGACCCGCATTGACTGTGCCCTAGCTGCACAACAACATGTACTTCCAGCTATAGCTGTAATCTTTATCAGCATTTAATAGAAATTCAAATTAATAAATAATTTTTCTCTGTACTTAGACGTACTACCGACAAATCCAGGTGACTTTACAAGTCATGGATAAACTGGCTGAGTCCTTCACAAGCTGTCTACTGCTGTCAGACGACTTACTATGTTGGCTTCTACAGCGTAGGACCCCTCAACGCAGACGTAGAAGAAGAAGACATCCTCTACGCAGAATGAAGCCTCACAGATATCGTCCCGATGGCAGTGAGATGACTTCATGTTGAGCCGCTGCTGATCATCCCAGAGATACAGCAAGCAGTCCGAGGTCGGCAGATGAGCGATCCCTGAACCATATCACTATCAACGCAGAGAGGGCAGCTCTACAATCATCGCAGACGATGAAAAGGAAGCCATACTCTACCCAGAGAAGGCTTCACACCCCTCAGATGACGACCAACTCTACGGGGACGTCTGCGCAGACTACAAGGACTTTCTGTCCCGATGATGGAACAGGGACTCTACGATGATCAACCGATCATCATCCCAGAGATTCATCCCAAGAAAAGACCAGTCTCAGCTACGGTGACTTCAGCGCAGATCTCCACTCAACCCGAGGTATCTACACTGACAACAGATGAGCGTCCTGTGGGCCACGTCGCTATCACCGTAGAAAGGGCAGCGCTGCTACCACCGCAGACCTTCAACCCGGGGGACGTTATGCAGCAGTTCTCTCAACATATCATGGAGATGATGGAGCAGTGTTACGGCCTGGACAAAGAGGTCCCGAGCCTTCGCGAAGGCTCCAACGCAGACGTCGTCTCTGAGGGACCCTCCATCATCGTGACATCTGGCAGCAGATCTACACTGCAGGACCAGCCTGCGCGAAGGTCGACTCAACCATCCCCTGCGGCGGACTCGGACGATCAGCATCCGCGAAAGCATTCGCGAAGGACGTCTCGGTCATCACCTGCTACGGATTCGGACGATCAGCATTTGCGAAGGCGTTCGCGAAGGAGGAATCGCCCATCCCTGGATACAGAATCGGATGACCAGCGTTCGCGAAGGACTAGTCGCCATTCCCCAGATGCGGAATCATTCGCGAAAGACTTCAGATATAGTATCCAAGACATCTTCCGCATCACGCAGATTGTCGAGGGATGCGCCGAGACATTCGCGAACCCACAGTCACTCATCTCCGCGCAGGTCACCCTACAGACGCAGTTCGCCGGGCCACTCGCCACGCCCACTTCACTCCGATCTCCATGCAGGTCTCCACGCAGGTCATCACGCAGGTCTCCACGCAGATCCCCAACGAAGCAGAGACATCGCAGTACTCAGTCTCTCAACTGAATGCTACATGCCGTCAACAAGCCTGCGAGAAGGCATTCGCGCAGGCCATCTACAACACAGAGACGACGCAGTACATAGATTCTCAACAGAACGCTACATGCCGTCTCCGAGCCTGCGCGAAGGCATTCACACAGGCCATCTACAAGCGCAGAGAAGTCGCGTGCTGGCTTTGCTTCTTCTTAAAGAACGCTACACATGTCGTCACCGAGCCTGCGCGAAGGCATTACAACGCGACGTTGCTACTTAGCTTCTTAACAGAGGCGCTACATGTCGTCTACAACTTGCGGCGAAGGGCGAGCTATCCTCAGAGACCGTCAACAGATGATGAGCCTAATAAAGGATCTTTCAGGCCGACTACCTACATCAAGGGCATCAAAGACGCCTCGCAGATCATCACGGGAATCACCATTTCTGAATATATTGCCAGGTAGGCAATCCCAGACTACGAGATGATTACCTACATGCAAGGCGCCATACAGTCACACCAGGCCGACCACCATGCAGATCGCTACGCAGATCTTCAAGGTTATTAACGACTGGACCTAGCGTCACCCTAGAAGAGAAAGATCTTTGTCGGCACACAGACTAAAGGGCATGTCATAAAGTTCAAGAGGGGTACTCTTGTCCGAATTCATAACCGCACGAATCTTCAGACTGAATCCAGGACGGGATTCACATAGATTGATATATCTACTTTAGAAGACTCATGGCCTTATAGAGATCTTCACTTCCGTATAGATCTGCAAATATTCTCACTGGCGTGGTTCAACAGCAGCCTTGCTAAGGCTAGGTAACTACATATTCGATCAGCGATTCCCTGGTAGAATTTCCAACAAAGTTCAGCATTAAATTCTACAATTCTGACGGCTTCATTGAGATAGATGTATGCAGTCTACAAGAACAGCACTGACAGCATGCAGATTTCAGCTGATCATCTGTATAAAGGGCGACGACATTATCTTTAGAACTGAAGTAACAGTCACAGCAGCCAGGAAAACAGCCTACCTACATCGGTATTACGCGGCGAAATATTTCCGGCGGTTACCATTCAACCCTCGATACACGTGGTCACTCGTGTAACTCCGGAAGGCTACGGACAAGACCGAGAGGTCATCAGATATCAACAGCTGCACTAGATTCTACAAGGATCTTTTTCCTGCTACACCGGTTACATCACAGCGCGGCGAGCCAAAGGAATCAAAATGCTTTATTTTGATTGAACCATCAGAGACAACGGCCCTGCGCAGAGGTCGGCCGTAGTTCACAGGTCAAGAAGTGGGTTACAAGTGACGACAACCTGTCAGCGATAGAGGAAGGCCTCAATTACAGTCCAGTTAGGCCTACGTGATTTGGCTGTCTTCACGAGGTAAAAGACCTTCATTGTCATCATTGCAGCAATTCATCAGATGAATTGCAGCAACATACGTTGGACAGGCCTTGGGTGCCGGCAGCCAGGCGACTTTATATAGACTTCACACCGATGGCAGTCACGGAGCTGGACGTCGCTTCATTTCCCTTACGGACACGGCAAGGGTTTCAAGATCGTAGGATATAGATACAAGTCCTTGTATCTCAAGCACTACTCTCTCCGTTATTACTACGAAGTGGCAGAGTCTGTTGGTTCTTCTCACGTCAGCACAAGACGTGACACGCAGAGGGAGTCTACCACTACACCCACTACAAGTCTTCGTGAATGTATGACTGGACGATCCGGACCCCTTCGGACTCCCGGACAGATTAAATCCATATCTAATATGGTGGACTCAGAGATCAGTGGGTCGCAGACGCACCTATTTAGCAGAGCCGGAGTATAAGACACATTTCTATGTGGACGCATCTCTCCAAGATTGGGGAGTACACCTCGACAACGATGTGTCAGCTGGGATATAGACCAGAGCAGAGAAGATCTGCACTTCCACATGCTGGGAATGAAAGCAGTGATAAACGCCATACTCCACTGGACCAGCATTTTATAGAATGCTCATCTGACGGTACGTACAGTCACCTCCTCAGTGGCGTTCTACATCCACAGAAGGATCAACAAGGTCGGCAAACCTTCTGGACCACTGCTTTCCACTGGCCAGCATAACAGTCAACCTGAAGGTCCACATCAGAGCATGCCACATTCTGAGCGCTAAGAATGTGATAGCAGATGCACTATCCTGTCCAACGCAGCCATTCTCAACAGACTGGATGCTACATCCGGAGATCTTCAAACAGATCATACGAGAGATGGGCGCACCATTAATAGACCTCTTCGCCACAAAGGTCAACTGAGAACTTTCGTCTCACTAATACCAGATCCACAGGCATGGGCAACGGACACGCTAAGCATCTCCTGGCAAGGACTAAACGCTTACGCGTTTCCACCACCAGCTCTAATACTGAGGGTGAAAATCAGTCAGAGACCTACAACTACTTGAGGCGCGTCTTACTGGCCAGCGAGAATATGGTTCCCTATTCTCATACAAGACCTAGAACTGCCTCAACTGCAACTACCAGATTGGACGAATCTACTAGTACATCCTCACACAAAGCAGGCGCACGGCAACCCAGAGGTGTTCCGGCTACACATGTGGATTGTATCAAGGCATGCTTGAACAAGAGAGGATTTTCCGCCAGGGCAGCGAAAGCAGTCACACTAGCTTTACGCAAGTCTACATGCAACTTGTATGACGACAAGTGGCGACACTTTGAGACATATGCTTCGAGGACCGGCTTCACATCCATGAAAGTGACACATCCTCAAGTGGCGGACTACCTTTGTCGCCTAGACAAACGAAGCGGTTAAAAGAGTCAACACTCTCAACATACCTAGCGGCATTGAGCTCAGTTATCGCTATGAGGACAAGTGCAACTGACGAAAGTACCAGAGTTACTGGCCTTACTACGCCCTTTTAATTGGAGGACCAACAACAGAGATTTAAACACTCTGACTAGGGACCCCAACGTAGTTCTACGACATCTCACTAGGGACATCTACAAACCATCACAAAGAACATCATTTGAGTTCTTGACGCACAAGACACTGTTCCTGAGAGTTTTAGCAACAGCAGCAAGGATGTCGGAAATCCATGCTCTGGACTTCGAGAGAACACAATTTGATGGAAATCAAAACATCGTGCAAATGGGACTTCATAGCAAGAATCAACTGCCAGGTCATCCAGACAGACAGTTCCACGTCCCAACACTATCATCAGTCCTTGGCCCACAGGATTCGCAGGACCTATCCTTGTGGCCAGTGAGAGCATTGCAAGTCTACCTACAAGATCTAGATCCAGGAGACGGAAATTCAAGTGTCTTTCGTCCCGATATCGACAGCGACACAGACGGAGGTCTTCCGCACTAAGATATCAAGCTGGATCAGAACTGTCATACTTTGGGCCTACAAAGCAGCAGGATTTGATCCTCCAAGAGCCTCCAACCCACATGAAGTTAGAGCTCTGGCGTCAACGCTCGCTCTACATGGGAATCGCTCTATCAAGACGATAATGGAGGGCTGCTTCAGGAAATTGGACATGGTGTTTATCACCCAATACCTGAGGGACATCGCCACCGAGGACGGCTCTGGCATTCACCATTTCGGCCCACTTGTTGTAGCACAACAATTGACAGTCCCACAAAGGCGCTGAGACGGAGTCTCGCCCTTTTATCACATGACTTGCAAAAGCCTACACTCAGGAGAGTTCAGCTTTAGAGTCTATATGCACGTCTATATAGACTAGCATAAGTGATATGACCCAGTACTTGTAAAGACATATTCGTACAGGAAAGGGTCGCTTCTCCACTTGATGCTCGCATCAAGAGATGGAATTGCAAAATCCACTTGAAATGTTAACAGAAGCAAGGACCAAAAGTTAACAATTTAACAAGTTAACAACAGAAGTGCTACCAGGAAGTTCCCATAGGGGGGTATGCAAGACGTAAATCACTACATGAAATCCAGAAGTAGCTTGACCCACCACCAAATCCGTTGGATTCTACAAGCAAATAAGCATGAGTCAGGATAAGGAAAAATATGTAATTTTCTGAATAAAATTGATATTTTATACTTATCCTGACTCATGAGGTAAGCCCTCCCAACCTCCCCGCTAGACACTTTGGATTTCCCTGTAAATTAAAGTGTCGGGCTCATAATTCGGAGAGAGTGAAGCGTGGGAGTACGGTGGCGCCGCTTTCCCGCCAAAATGGCCAGACAGATAACTCTTGGTGAGTGGTGATTTTACGTCTGTTTTTATTGAAGGGAGCTTCAATAGGAGATACAAGTGTTCCACTGGTGTTCGCAAGAGGAAGGAGACAAGCAAATAAGCATGAGTCTGGATAAGTATAAAATATCAATTTTATTCAGAAAATTACATGTTTACGTTATGAATACATTTTACACCCGTATACCCACAGGCTGTGTGCTGCTCTGACCATGTCCACTGCTGTCCATCTGGGACGACCTGTGACGTCAGTCAGGGCAGTTGTAACAAGGACGGCATCAGCATCACCTGGGAAGACAAAAGGCCAGCTCGGGCCAGGAAGATGCAGCACAGTGATGGACAAGCCAAGCATCCTAGCCCAGACAAGAATGACCCCAAACCTCTTGGCAATGTGATGTGTCCAGACAAAAAGTCCAGTTGTCCTGACAACAGCTCATGCTGCTCAATCACACAAACCCAGTTTGGCTGCTGTCCTCATCCTAAGGTAATTTCACAACATTTATCATCACTCCAGGGTCCAGGTTATGGAATTTTGACATGTATACTCTTAGTGACAACATGTATTGGCGTCCTCCAGCCATGATAAGCGGGAATGAGACTAAAAGTGACGCAAAACTGTATTCACTCATTGCTTTATCTATTGTAGGCAGTGTGTTGTACTTTTAACATGGGGTGTGATGTACTAATAATCATAAAAATAGGTCATCTTCTATAGCGCGCAGTCTCCAAACTCCAAGTGATTGCTCGCGGTGCTTAATCAGAATCTGATGATTATTACCACGGAATAACCCAAGCTGCCTGTTAGGAGCTAGAAGGCTATAGTCACATGACTTTATCCAACCAGGTACCCATTTTCTGCTGGGTGAACAGAGGCAATTTTGAAAAACTCACTTGCCTAAGATGAGACCACATGTATTACATGTGCTTCGTTGTGGGGCAGGACTGAAGTCCTAGAAACTCTCAGGAGTCAAGCTGCTAAACACGGTCACCCATCCAAGGACTGTCCAAGCTCGATGTTGCTTAACTTCAACTGATTCGTGACCTGAGCTCTGTGCACAGGACCACACGCCACCACCTACTAGCAAAACTTTAGGGTGTGCTGTATTGATCACATTAAATTTCAGGGCATGTACTGATCAGGTCAAATTGCAGGTCATGTCTTGTAGTAATGACATCATATTGCAGGGCGTGTGTTGTTCTGATCACATCCACTGCTGTCCAGAGAACACAACCTGTAATGTTGCTCTCAAGAAATGTTTGCAAGGAGATGCGATGATTGATTGGTTTGAGAGAACTCCTGCAAAGGGTTCAGAGAAGCCAAGCCATGGCGCGGAGTCTCACTATGCTGTTATGTGTCCTGATGGGCATTCGGAGTGTCCTGATGGTTACACATGCTGTAAACTTAACACAGACTCCTATGGTTGTTGTCCTCTGCCTGATGTGAGTATCTGTGTGTAACCCTTGCTTAGTGCATGCAACAAAGAAAACCATCCGATACACAACCATCCACGTTTTGTCAACCTCCACCATTCCAGCTTGTCAAATCCTGCCCATGTAGCCATTGTGTTAGTCATCAAACACAAACTTTCCTTACATTGCGTCAAACCCTGTCAGTGTCATCAACACAAACTCATGTCAAACTCAGCACCTGGCATCAACACAAACTCCTGTCAAACATTGCCACTGGCATCAACACACACTCCTGTCAAACCCTGCCACTGGCATCAACACAAACTCCTGTCAAACATTGCCACTGGCATCACACAAACTCCTGTCAAACCATGTAACTGACATCAACACAAACTCCTGTCAAAACCCTGCCACTGGCATCAACACAAACTCCTGTTAAACCCTGCCACTGGCATCAACACAAACTCATGTCAAACTCAGCACCTGGCATCAACACAAACTCCTGTCAAACATTGCCACTGGCATCAACACACACTCCTGTCAAACCCTGCCACTGGCATCAACACAAACTGCTGTCAAACATTGCCACTGGCATCACACAAACTCCTGTCAAACCATGTAACTGACATCAACACAAACTCCTGTCAAAACCCTGCCACTGGCATCAACACAAACTCCTGTCAAACATTGCCACTAGCATCAACACAAACTCCTGTCAAACCCTGCCACTGACATTAACACAAACTCCTGTCAAACTCTGCCATTGGCATCAACACAAACTCCTGTCAAACGCTGCCACTGGCATCAACACAAATTCCTGTCAAACCCCGTCACTGACATCACCACAAACTCCTGTCAAACATTGTCACTGGCATCAACACAAACTCCTGTCAAACCGATCACCTCCCTGGTGGAGTGGTTAGAGCGTCCGCCTGGAGAGCGGAAGGTCGCGGGTTCAACCCCCGACCGCGTCATACCAAAAGATGTTAAAATATGGTACTTGTTGGTCCCTGCCTGGCGCTCGGCATTAATGAGTACAGTGGGCTAGCACTATAAAACCAGCTTCAGTCTGGGCTAGTACAAGAAGCCGCACATACACATGCATGCACGTCGTCATATGAGCGAATTATTCTCAAGCACGACGTTACACCCAATTTCACCTATCCTCACCTCACTGGCATCAACACAAACCCATATCAAACTAGACCACCTCCGTGGTGTAGTGGTTAGAGCGTCCGCCCGGAGAGCGGAAGGTCGCGGGTTCGATCCCCAACCGCGTCATACCAAAAGACGTTAAAATATGGTACTTGTTGGTCCCTGCCTGGCGTTCGGCATTAATGGGTACAACAAGGACTAGTCGGCTCGGAGTCAGTATAATGTGTCTGAGTGGGGTATTCATACTTCACTGCAGTGTGGTATCTCAGTGGGATAGCACTATAAAACCAGCTTAAGTCTGGGCTAGTACAAGCAGCTGCACATACACATACACACGCATGCACGTCATATAAGCGAAATATTCTCAAGCACGACGTTCAACCTAACCACACCACTACCACTCACAGTGATCATGTCCTGATATACGGAACATAAAAATGCCAATACCTTCCCAGTCCTCCAACACAGTGATACAACCGCTGCTGCTGCTGCTGCTGCTAAATTATCAAACCCTGCATCTGCAATATGCAGAATTGAACACCACCATGCTCTATCATTGAAGATGAAGTGAAAGCTGGTACAGTCACTGTAACAGAGGGCATATAATGAATCAGACTATAGGTCTGGAGTTCCTCGATTACAGTAGTCTCCAGTATCATCTGTTGATCAATTAATTCTGTATGATCAGTGCTTAAAGCTTGATTATTTTCAGGTGGAGACTTGGCTCCTCGCAAGTATTATTTCTTGGTGCTTTATTTTGTAAGGAGCCACTCATACTTTAAAGGCACCATTTTTGTTCGGGCTTACACAATCATTTTTAGGGAAAGTAGACAAGATGTAACACATTCTATTTGTCAGAATTATTATTAACAATAACTGCCTTTCGAGAGCCAATCTAAAGGAATCAAGCACTTGATAGCTGCTGCTTCTGTTTGTTGTGATCATGCTTGTACATTCATCGCCTGGATTGTCTGGTTCAGACACAATTAGGAAGGTCGCGAGTTTGGGATACGTCATACCTAAGAGCGTTAAAAAATGGTACGTTGGTCCCTGTCGGCTCGGCATGAATGGTTACAACAAGGACTGGTCGGCTTCCGAATTGAGTATAATGCTGAGTTGTATTCATGCTTCACTGGGCATGGTATCTCAGTGAGCTAGCAGTTATCGACCAGCCAGTCTGGGCTGGTACACAGCTGTACACATACTTGTATGTACGCGTTGTCATATGAAGCGAAGATTCTCAAGCATGGCGTTAAAGCCCAATTTCACCTCACCTCTCGATTCACTGGGCTCTGTTCAGTTTAACTTCTGGCACAGTATTCTTGTATAGAACCCGTGAAGATTCGGGTTAGAATTGATCTTCGGTAACCCATGCTTTGCGTAAGAGTCTAGCGGGATCGAGTGCATTTGTCCAGTCCATCCATATAGCTGGAATATTGCTGAGGATGGCTTAAAAACTGAACTCACTCACTCACTCTTGCATAGATCTGAGAAACATGATTGGACTGGGGAGATTAGCATGGTTTACTTCATCCCTTTTATTTTGTGATGGACATGTTGGATAAAAAAATTGCTCTTGAAAATGCATCAACTTAGTATATTATTTTGAAAAAGGGCCCTAGTGACTTTGGGGATTCAGAATTTGAGATATGGGCTTGTTTCTTATCAAGTGTTTGCATTACAGGTAGCATTGGCCTGAAGGGTAAATATTATGTTCAGGGACTATGAAGCATTACGGTGTTTGTGTGTTTGTTTGTTTAACCCCTCACTCACCAATATTTCAGTTGTATGGCAGGTAAAAATTAATTTTCAGCAACATATGGTTGCTATAAGAGGTGACTAACAAGATCAGGTGATCAGACTTGCGACCTTGGTTGACACATGTCATTGTATCCCAGTTGTATACATTGATGATCATGCTGTTGATCACTGGATTGTCTGGTTCAGACACAATTATTTACACACCGCCGCCATCACACTCCGGCACAGCGATGACTTAACATAACATCACAGCCACGGGCTAATTTGCATATCACGTGACCGGACTTTTCTCTTGTTTGTAATCAAACGCGCATATTCATAATAAGAAGAGACTGGACTCACGAAAGCTTTTCGGCACTCTCTTCATAATGTTTTACATTGTTACATATATATTCTTCCACAACTGCGACAGTTAGGTCTATGACAGTACATATTTAGATATCAACCTGGCTGCATCGTTTGCTTTCCGTGAAAGCCGATTACCCATGCGTGGAGCCGTTACAACCTATGTAAACAAAGGATCGCCCCTGCATAAATCAAAATAGTGTTACATGTTTTTGGATATTGTCTCAGTGAAACTAAACCATTCTATTAAAGATGTTTAGTTAGATGTGTGAACTCAGGTCAAAATAAAAGAGTGAAAGAAATCTGTACATTATATTGAATGGACATTGCAAGATGTGACGAATCGTCACATTTTTTTGGCCTGTGGCAGAGATACTATGCTGGCTGGCCGCACAGAACTCTGAGTAGGAGATTGCGACGCCATACAACTGACATATTGATGAGTGCGGTGGTAAACAACAAACAGACAAAATGTAGTTCCATCTGAAGTCAGTTTTGTCATTGCCACAGAGTTTGTTTGACATGTTTGGCGTTTACTTTTCAGGTACATAACTAAGTCAGTCCCGGGAAGATCAATGGCATGACAATGAAGAGTCAAACAGATCGATGGATGAATCAGAACATAACTCCTACATGATGTTTGTTCCAGGCTGTGTGTTGTTCAGGCGGGATCCACTGCTGCCCAGAGTTCATGACCTGCAACCTGACCTACGCAGACATGTGGCGGAGATACCGTCCAGATCTCCCTGCCCATGTACAGACATACCCCATCCCGACCCCTCCTAAAGCTAGCAGCATACAATGTGGTGGCGGCTTTGAATGTCAGATGGAACCACCTGTTGTAAGATGGCCACTGGCCAGTGGGGATGCTGCCCTATGCCAGAGGTAAGGGTGTGACAATTGTTTGATTAGCATTCTAATAGTTGGTGAGTCAATAATGAAGCATAGATTTTAGTGTAATATAATTCTAATTTTATGGATGACAACTTCTTGTGTATTGCACAGAGCGACATTTTGGTGTAGTTTAATAACAGTGTAAGAATCGGGCTCAAGAACGTGAAATCCATAAAGCTGTATGCTTCATTATTATGTGACAAGTTAACAGAAACATCGGTCCATCTGTGTTATTTCATGACAGTTCTAAACATTTTGAAGTTCAATTTCTTCTCCCAGCGACCAAAAAGAAGGAAAAAAAGGTCAATATAAATTTTGAAAATATATCATTTGGCCACTAATCGTAGCATTAATGTGATGTATTTGGGCACTTTGGAGCAACCTGTTTTCTTAGTGGAAAGATTTTGATATTGAATAAAATTAGCTATGAGAAGCCTATTTGCATTTGAATGGCAGAGATTAGTGCCCCTTGAAATCCATATCAACTGACTTAGGTACAACAGCTTTTAATACACTCGGGGGCGGTGGGGTAGCCTAGTGGTTCAAGCGTTATTTCGTCACGCCCGAAGACCGGGTTCGATTCCCCACATGGGCACAATGTGTGAAGCCCATTTCTGGTGTCCCCAGCCGTGATATTGCTGGAATATTGCTAAAAGCGTGAAACTAAACTCAGTCAGTTTAATACACTGACCCAAACTTGTCTATTTGCATCATTTTCAGTACATTTCAGTCCTAATGTACCAAATTTCAGTTAGTCTCCACACTGGTGGCCAAGCTGAGACTGATACTCTCTCCATTGGCTCTGGAGTTATTCCCTATTCACTTTCTTTGTGGAGAACCCTATCTACTCAAACCCTGTGAAAACTCAGTCCCTTTTAGAAAGTGGTCAGATGTAACATGTTATAATTAGGATTAAGCTTTCTTAGTAGGCGGTGGGTTAGCCCAGTGGTTAAAGCGTGCAGCTCATCATGCTGAAGACCAGGGTTTGATTCCCCATGTTGGTACAATGTGAAGCACTTTTCTAGTGTCCCCTGCTGTGATATTGCTGGAATATTGCTAAAACTAAACTCACTCACATCTAAGGTGTCCTGGCTTCCTCTGTTGCAGGCGTGTGTTGTTCGACAAGATCCATTGCTGCCCAAAGGAAGCACCTGCAGTACCGGCTCCTGTATATCTGGCGGCCTGGCCATCCCTGGGCAGTGAAGACATCGGCCACAAAGGCGGCCCTGAAGACTCGGATGTGGGCGTGTTCACCTGCACAGCGGCACACAGAAACAGTGCAATGGCGGAGACCGCGTGCTGTAAGGCTGCACAAGGGTACATGGCCTGTTGTACTTTCAGCAATGTGAGTCTGTCTTCTTGCAAAACACATCTTCTCGAGGCAAGAGTGTCCTCTAGCCTTTGTCAAAGTCTGGTTTTTCACCCTTGATGGAGGGCTGGGGTTAAAGCTTTCACTGGTCATTCTGAAGGCCCTGGTTCGATTCCTCACATCGATACAGTGTGTGAAGTCCATTTCTAGTGTCCCCTGCAGTGGTATTGCTGGAATTTTGCTTATTGCAGCATAAAACTCACTCACTCA
This sequence comes from Haliotis rubra, assembly GCF_003918875.1. Classification (NCBI taxonomy): domain Eukaryota; kingdom Metazoa; phylum Mollusca; class Gastropoda; order Lepetellida; family Haliotidae; genus Haliotis; species Haliotis rubra. The sequence goes on from NW_025767698.1 coordinate 162,964, forward strand.
CACACTCACTCACTCATTCACTCACTCACTCCCTCCATACCTTTTTTATCCCACCGACATGCAATGTGGGGGGATATAGTTGACACCTTGTCAGTCTGTCCAACCGTCGGATTTAGTCTTAAAAGGGAAAGGTGGGCTTCGTTTCAGACATAACTCTAAAAACCTTTCAATCTCTTTCCGGAAAACTTTGCAGATATATGAGGTAGATCTCTACGTGGTGCCTTTTGCTATTTACAGATATTTTTCCTTATCCTGACTCATGCTCTTTTTGCTTGTCTTCTTCTTCTTGCGAACATAGTGGAACACTTGTATCTCCCTAATTGAAGCTCCCTTCAATGTAAAATCACTAATTAGTACTCACCACGAGTTACCTCCCTTCCACAAGCGCGGGAACGAGGGCGCCACCTCCACCCATGTGCCTCACTCTCTCCTTCTTTGCCCAGTGAGCTGGACGTGAGAGCGCCTGTGTCTCCCGACACACTATATCCTTTGATTATATTTAGTTAGTTACCTCGTATAGACATCTATAGAGGTTTAGCTAGTATCCTTCAACAATTATATATTGATATTTAGTCGTGTTTCTACTGTTTATTCACGGGACGCCGTGTTGTTTCAGTGGATTACGTTGATAAAAATTCTGTACTGTTGCACATTACGTTTTTTATTCTGCTGCTGATCCGCATTTAATATGCCCTAGCTGTACTGCGCCATGTTTCATTTTATTCCGCGTTGCAGTTCGCGGTACTAATTTATCAATTCTGCCTTTAATGAATAATTACTTTGCGTTTGAGGCAGCACAGCAGATAGGTGCGCGTATGCAGAGTCTAACCATGACTGATACACCTGAACCCTCGCCAGTCTACTGCTGTTGGTCGACCCCCCTCCGTCTGGTGTTCGCTAGAGTGGTGGGGCGTGGGGCGTGAGTCCGCCGCCTCAAGCGTCCTGCTTCCCCAGACATCCCATCGTCGCGGCGAAGACTAGACTAGGGTTTCTACTGCATCTCAAGCGTGACCTCTGAGGGGAAATCAGCGAAGTCTACTTGAACTTTCTCAGCGAGATTGTTCCCGTCGCGAGATTTGGGCCTGTATGATGATCAGCCGATCATCATACCTGATGTACATCAAAAGAATGACCGATGTCGGCAGCAGTGATGTCAGCGCAGATCAACATGCAGCCTGATGTACCAAGCGCTGATATTCTATGATCTTCCTGAGGGTCCGTGGCTACCAACACTCAGCAGACCGCACCCCAGGGCGGCGTCGACCTCTGAGGGAAATCAACGAAGTCTACTAGGACTTTCTCAACGAGATTGTTCCAGCAGCTGAACTGGGCCTCTCGATGATCAGCCGATCATCATCCCGGCGTCACGCCACAAGAAGCGACCGGAGACAGCTACAGTGACATCAGCAGAGATCGCCATGCAGCCTGATGTCTCTACACTGGCGTCAGGCGACTTCCCTGAGGGCCCCGCGCTAACATCGCGAATACGAGAGGGCACCCGACTTCGCCGTCGCAGACCATCCCAGATGAACTGTTGCAGGCGCCATCACCTTACCTCCGATCGACTTGATTGCTTATGCGGTGCCACAGAATGTGGACACAGCCTACCATAAAGCCATTAAAATTCAAGCGCCAGAGGCGTATGTTATTGGCCTTAATAGATCTAGAGCGATCAATGAGATTCTTATCACCAGATTTAGAGTGACCACGACTTCTGAAGATGATAGGATGATCTACTTCGGCTCTACTTATGAAGAACCACACCCTGTATGGAAGCTAAGCGCTCATATATTGATGGGACTCTAGACGCCGCTAAGGAAGTCCCAGGCCACCTCCGCTTGAAGGAGCTAGAGCCTCACCAGTTACAAGGGGCGTCGAGGGAGTGTAAGCTTCACCGACCCACATATTGCTGAGTCGCGGTAAAACTAAACTCACTCACTCACTCACTCCTGTTGAACAGAGGTCGATTTTGAAGCAAGCTCATATATATATATACTGATGGGCTCTGACTCGATACCTTCGAAGGTCATTGAAGGCTAAGTGGCTACAAGTCTACTTCACACAGAAAATCTAGAATGGATGCTTGAGAGCTTAGCGAAGTCTCGGCGTCCACCGAAATCTCCTCCAAAGGTCTCCATATATTAGCCACTGGCGTCATATATAGCTACTCATCAGTCCGTTCAAAGACATCACATAAGTTGTCTATCAACTGTATGCCATATGCCGTCTATAAGCCTACTGAGAACAATTGCACAGGCTATTTACAACACAGAGCGTCGCTGTATTAATTAGTCAAGCGTTTCACGTCTTCATAGGAATCAACCTTTCATTATAGATTGCTAGAATATGCAATCCCGGTTACGATCGATTATCTACATGCGTGACCATTCACAGCACATCTACCAGACAATTCAATATCGAAATTGAACAGCAGCCTTGTTACAGCGAGTATAACTCATAATCGTCAAAGTTTCTGAGAAAGAAATATGTACAACAAGTTCAGCTTTAATTCTACAATTATGGCCCGATACATTCATGTATACAGTCTACAAGCTGACAACTTGCAAGTTTATTGTACCTTTATATAAGGAAGTCGAGATTATATTCAAAACTGAAGTTACTTTCCACGACAATGGGAAAATAACCTACCCAGCATTAATATTACAGGCGGTATTTCGGCGGAGGTTTCGTAGCGTTTACCTTTAACCCTCGAAACCGTGGTCACTCGGGTAACCCGGAAGCTAGCGGTGAAGACCGGCGATTATGCTAATATCAGCGGCGGCAAAGATTTTATACAAGGTTTTTTTCCTGCTACACGGTGACATCACCAAGCGGGTATTCTACAGAATCAAAATGCCTTGTTCTGATTGGACTTGCCGCGATGGACAGCGACCCATATATGAACAATAAACTTGCGAAGTTGTCGGCAGCAGGCTGTATACGCCGAATTAATAAAATAATAATTGTAGGAGTAAAGCTGGCTTATTGTGCCTTCTTCTCGAAGCTGACGACCATGAACGCTCGCTGTAACTAAGGCTGCTGTTAATTTCGATATTATTGATGCTGAATATTGTAATGTTTATATGTAATATCTGGTCGAGATTGCATATTCTGGCAATCTATACGAAGGTTGATTCTATGGCGTCGTTGACTATTAATACGGCGTGGCAACAAATAGCCTGTTACCGCTCTTCGCGCTCAAACCTGTGGCGCTGCGATTATTGAACAACGCTGTGATAATACGATGATAACTTATATGACGATTATTATATATGGAAGACGCTGAAGATTTCGACGGTATGAGAAACTCTCGTATCCGTCTGGAATTTTCATTAATGAGCACTTGTAACTGCTGGCATTTCGACCTTCGTCGAGCCCGATCTATATATGACGCTTCGCGGTTCTGTTCGGCGCGGGAGGTATTGACAGTTTGAATTTTTGTACTCAGCAATATGTGAGGGTGGAACAACGCTACTCCTCGTCCCCTTCGGCACGGTGAATATGCTCCTTCGCGGCGCCTGGGATTTCATAACGGCAATCTGAAGTCCGATCATATATGAAGCGTTAACGAGAAGCAGAAACCGATATCATCATCTTCGAAAGTCGTGATAAATATTGATAGATCTCTGTCGTTCTCTATTAAGGCAATAGCCACAATGTATGGTAGGCTGCAAACCTGTCATCGTCGAGGAAGCAAACGATGACTGCAACGGTCTCGATGATGCGACGTAGTCGTGCCCCGGCGGCGAGCGTCGGTGTGAGGCATCGAGCACAAACGTCTGCTGTCACTTCGGTCGCTTCTTCGGCGGCGTGCGTCGGGATGATCGGCTGCGACGGCGCTGTCTCGGGGCCGAAAATCTGAAGCCGAACTGGGTGATTTCCCCTCGAAGATAGTCTACGTTGGTGTTGACGTGAACCTCGAAGATCATGAAGTGGCGTTGTCGGGCTGCGTCGCATCACTGGTATCGTCGTAGTTGAGTACGCGACTGCTGTGCCAGTAATTCATTAGATAAGTGTGCCTGGCTTTAACGTGAATAAACGTAAATGCGGTCGGCGCAGAATAAGCATCGATGACAACGTCCCGAAACTGTCAGCTCATCCCCGTACCCGGTAGAAACGCTCGGCTCATATGATTGTTGAAGGATACAACTAAACCTCTATGGTCAATCCATACTAACTAAACGTAATCCGGGGCTATGGTCGGGAACGGCGCTGCGCTCGCCGGAAGAGTGGTGCGGTAACTTCGTTACGCATCTTTAATGTGAAGGAGGTAACAAATGGTGGCTACTGGTGAATGATTTTTACATTGAGCTTCAATGGTTACAAGTGTTCCACTATGTTGCAAACGAAGACAACGTAGTCGAGATAAGGAAAATATCTGTAAACGAAACACCGCGTGAATCTACCTCAGTTTTCGGAAAGAGATAAATAAAACAGCCCTCTTCCCCTTTGAACAAATCCGGCGGTTGTTGAACTTTGACAGTGTCGGCTTATATCATTTGCATGTCGTGAACGTAATTGATGATGACAGTGATTTATCTTTGCGGCCTTTAAGGTAACATTTTAGAAAATGAGCTACACTCATTCAACGAAGGGCTCGGTAAAACTTTCGGCCAGCTTCCATCCGTAGCGAACTGAGCTGAAGGTACTCTTTACGCTCGGCGTGTTTTGCCAGAAGACAATGCGTGCTGGCCTGGCACGAGCCATGTACCTTGTGCCTTGCTGGCGATGATATCGCTCATTACGCTGTTCTGTGTGCCGTTACGGAAACAGTTACGCCCATCGGCGTCGAGCCTCTTCATTGCGTCTGCCCGGTTCGTTACGACCACGAACGGCAATGGTTGTCGAACGACAAAGTTGCTGTGGTTTATTTTTAACGGCCTGTTCAGCTTAATATCTGGCGGTTGCCCTTAGAAAAGAGATAGCTGTACCAACATGGAATCAAACCTGGTCTTCGGCATGATGACGTACGCTTTCAACCGCTGGGCTGCTTTAAGAAGCGTGATCGAGGACTGATTTTCACGGTTTGATGAGATATAAAGTTCCTCCACGAAAGTGACGAAGTCGCTTCGGTAATGAAGGTATCGTCTCGGCAATACCAGTATATGGTTAACGAAGGCTGACACGTGGAAGAAATGCTGCTGTGATACTGCTTTGTTTGGAGTCGTGTGATACTGACGAGGGACAGTTTCGCGGCGGCTTTAACAATGTTCAACGTGTCGGCGGTTTCAATGAACTTCACGGCCAGCAACGTAATGAATCGGGCTGGAATCTTCCAGGCGATGACGACGGGTGGAACGCAAAAGCTTTGTTATTACTAAGTCGAACGTTAATGATTTCGGGGAGCTTGTCTCTTGCCGTTCAAAGCGAAGCGTTTTATTCGTATCGAAATCTTTCACAAAAAAGCGAATTTGCTCAAAGGCTCTTGAAACCATCGCGACCTCTTCACGATTCAATGACCCGGAAATATATTTTCAGGGCCCATATTGACCTTTCCTTCTTTGATAAAGCTGAAGAAAGTCGAACTTCAAGGATATTTAAAGGCTGATAAATGAAGCTTCTTTACAGATGAACGATATTTCATTGTATGTAATGACATGCGGCTTTACGTAGTTTCGCGTTCAGCCGATTCCGCTGATAGCTACGCCAAAATAGGCTGTGCAGAAGATTATATTACGCTAATCATAACTTTCATTATGACTCACCGGCTGACCAGATAGCAATCGGTGATACGCCCACTTTGCCTTTCTGGCTGAACGGCGTCTACTGACCGGTGTTCATCTTTGGCGAACGATTTCCTCTTGAACCATTCAGCGCCACGGCTATGCTGAACGAGTCTGGGCGTCCCATCTCGTCGCATATGGTCGAGCGAATATGAGCGGTGGTCGATCTCGAACGGCTGCAACCTGGTTTAATGTACTGGAGTTATGTTCTGACTAAATCGCCGATCAGCGACTATAGGCTGTCATGGCGATGATCTTCGGACTGACTTACCAATGCGTGTCGAAACAAACTATTGACGACGGCGGCTTCGAGCAGACTTTACTGTTTGTTTGTTGTTCACTTCGCATCATCAGCTGTCGGTTAACTATGGCGATGTCTCCTTTCGGGATAACGTAACATAATATCTGCAGGCCAAAAATGGCGATTGCGCATCTTTGCGATATTCATTCGGCTATAATATTGCAGTTTCTTTCACTCTTTTATTTTTGACGATCCACATCTAACTAAACGTCTTTAACAAATCGGTTTTAGTTTCACTGGAACAATATCCAAACATCAACAACCTCGACACGATTTGTCGGCGATCAACAACACTGATTATGCGACTCGCGTCGAAGCGACGGCTTTAAACCAGGTGATATCAAGCCGATAATGAACAGCAATAGCATTGTCGAAGTGCCAGCAACTCGACGATAATGAGCGCGACCAGCGAAGAAGGTGGCGAAAAGCGTTGGTCAATTCTTCAACATTATGATAGCGTTTGTTGGCTGAGAATCGTCCATGATGCGGAAGTGGCGTGATGATGTTCGCTCGATGAATTCAAATAAACTCGATAACGTCGATGGCGTGGGCTGAACAATCAGTGATCGGCGGCATGATCATCGTATTATGCAACTGGGATACAATGATATTGATCGGCCAAAGATGCGCGAACGATCTTTGATTGATCTTCATAACGCCGTAATGATTGCTGGTTTTACCTGCCGTACAACTGAAAATATTGTTGATGAAGAGTTAAACAAACGAACGCACGAAACGCGTGATATTTCGCGTCCTGAACATGGCCCGCTTCGGGAGCCAGCGCAATGCAAACGCTTGATGAACGAAGCCCTGTCGTTCACGATGCGGAGCTCCGCTTTTCGAAAATATTAATGGCTTGTTTTCAAACGGTAACATGTCATCGCAAATAAGGGATAAACATCTTCCCCGATGTTTCGCCAGATATGCGGAAGGTATTGATGATTCGGTTTTTAAACAATCTCAGCGTATTCAACATATGGTGTTTTAACGCCGATCCGTTAACTACGAATACTGAATCAATTCTGGCAGTCCGTACTGTGCCGGGTATAATACACGGAAGCGATGAATATTACCGAAAACGATACGAACCGGTGTTTAATGGCGGCACCCGCGTAATTCGCGAACAGACGATCCGGTGATCAACGGCATGACGACGGCTATCGAATAACGTTCGCGCAGATTGATACCGGCAGTTATTGTTAATAATATTCGACAAATAAGTAATGCATCTTTGTCTGCTTTCTAAAAATGATTGTTAATGGCGCATCGAACTGGCTTTAGTAATGATTGACCGCCTATAAGCAAATACTAGCGACAATCCACCTGTGGCACTGATCATGCAGAACAATCCGATCAACGGAATTACGTAATGGAGAACTTCAGACCTGGTCGATTCGATATACCGATTACGTGCCGGCTTTCACTTCATCTTCAATGATGAAGCGTAATTGATGTTCGGTGAAACATATGATAAATCGCGTATGTATAATGGCAATGATGCGGCTTTGCTGCTAGCCAGACTTCGGTTTTATCGTCTTTATCACACTTTGAATACCACTGAATGCCCCGCTTTCGAACGCATTCTATACGGCGATTGTCGCTGTTGTGCCGTGTCGATATTTTATTCAGCGACGCGGTGACGGCGCTGCGCCGCGGTCGATAACCGGTGGTGAACAGGCGAAATTGAGTGTGGCGTCGATAACTTTAATTAATCATGACATTTTCAATGTATGATAGCGACTCTTATGGCAGACTGTGTTTTATTACTATTTTCGATAATGCCCGGCCGAATAACAATGCATGTTGACAAGACGCGGGCGATATTTCACTCCGCCGAGAATTGATCGTTTGACAGGAGTTTGTGTTGATGTATTGATAAATCAACGTTTATTGACGATGATTGACGAATGTTCGGTGACGTTAACGTTTATGTTGATGCCAATGGCGTTAATGTCGGTGGCGAATATTTAGTGGTAAATGTTTGACCGGGGAGTTTGTCGATACCGATGGTTTTGACGGGAAGTTCGTATCGGTTTGACGGGAAGTTTATTAACGATGGCGATGACAATGTTTATGGCGGTTTATTGATGTTGAGTTGACGAAGTATATCGATTGTGCCGTGTGGCGCGGAGATTTAATGATGATAACCGGAATAACGGTTGCATGATTGTTCGATAACCGATGTTGATTGGCGGGACTGGTGAATTTGTTGATTTAATGTTGATGTCGGTATGATGATTTGACGCCGGGAGTTGGCGTTTGGTGATGCCGATGAGTTGTACAGGAAGTGTCGTTGATGCCGGTAATGTTGACGGGGATTTGTGTTGATGCCGAGTGAAATGATTTGTTGATTTTGTTTGAGGTTGGCGCGGTTGTGTTTGATGGCGCAATGACTGCGAGCGATTTGATGGCTGGGGCGTGGTGACTGAAAAGGTGGTCAGTTGTTGCATGCGCAGCGGGGTTGCACGGTGCCGTCGGGCGAGGACGGCTGGCAAAGTGCAGTGTTGGCGTATTAACCGGCTCGACGCCCGTCGGGCACGCTGTGGCTGACTTTCTCTGAACTTTTGAAATTCTCAAACGATCGATCGTAAGCGTCTCGCGCAACATTCTTGGTGGCCGGTTGTGTTCTCACCGAACGGCATTGAATATTGATCGAGAACACGCCCACTGACTTCCAGCGTGGTCGTGCGGGCATGACGCACTGACACGATCGTACGTAACACAGTGGCTTATTGTCAATACGCTGCTGAGCCAGGCTGGTGGTGTGTTCACGCAGAGCTCGGGTGAAATCGGACCAGTAGCGGCATCGGCTTGAACGTCTGAATGGGCGACATGGCTGGCGACTCTGTCTGAGACTTCGGTCATACTCTGGCGCATGTATTACGTATTCATCTTGAGCGAGTGGTTTTCCGCACTGTTCACCCGCCTGGTGGACAGAGTCATGACTATATTCTGGCAGGCGGCTTGGTATTCGTGGTAATAATCGTGTTCTGATGGCATGACTTGTCACTGAGCGAATGACTATTTTGATTGTTAAGTACAACGCACTACGAATAAACAAACGGGCGATGCGTCGCATTAAGGTAGCATCGTAACGGAGGGCGCTGTGCGTGTTGTCACTAGTATGCATGTCGAAATTCGATATTGATAAGCTGTTATTACAGGATGGACGGCAGCCAAGTATGAACGACGAAGTTAACTGAACTTTGTCTGGACGCATCACGTGCCAGAAGGCTGGTCATTCTTCGTCTGAATGCTTGTCATATTCATCTTCTGACTGTTTGTCTTCCGGAGCGATGCTGATATCGCCCCTGGCACAACATCACCGAGTAGTCCCGAATGGACGGCAGTGGACGGCATGGTCGGAAACCTGGTATCGCGGTGTTAACACCGGATAAAATTGATGTTTTATGCCCATCGAACAATAACTTATTTCGCTGTCTCCTTTCTCTTGCCTAGCGAACAGTGGAGACACTTGTATCATTAACCGGCTTCAACAAAACAGGCGTGCCCAAGTTATCTGTCTGGCCATTTTGGCGAGCGGCGCCACCTGCGCTCGCCTCGGTATGAAGCCGTGCTGTTGCGAGGAAATCCAAAGTGTCTGGCGAGGCATAAATGAGGTCGAGGATGGTATGAGTATCGATTTTGATACGTATTTTCTGTCTAACTTGCTTGTCGCGGTGGTAAACTACTTGACCGATTTAAGTGTATGAGCTCACTGACGGCACTTTCTGTTGACCAACACTGATGGTGTTAGCACGGTCGCTGCTACTGTTAACATTTCAGTGGTTTTGCAATTCTCTTCGATGCGACGTCGAAGCAGGCGACCGCTTTTCTATGCGGTATGTATCGCCCATGCTTAATACTATATGGTGACCATCTCTGAAACTGAACTTCTCCTGATGTGAGCTTTGCGAAAGTCTGTGATAAAGGCGAGACTTCGTCAGCACTTCGTGCTACAATGAAGGCGAAGCGCGATGCCAGAGCGGCAATGTCCCTCGGTATTGGTGATAAGCACCATGTCCAACCTTCGCCATAGGTAACGATGAAGCATTCGGCGTTCGGCGCCGGAGCTCTGACGGAAAACTTCGGAGGATCAGGCGCAGGCTTAATATGTTTGGTTCTGATCGGCTTGTATATCTTTAATGGAGGCCTAAAAGATGTAATAATAGGGCGGCTGCTTGAACCTGAATATGGTCCAGATACCGAACGAACTTTGCAATGCTTCTCGCTGAAAGGACCAGGTCTCTGAACTGAATGTTCCGGGCGATGAACTGTGACACAACGGTTAGCGCCGCAGTCGTTTACCGCGATGTTTGATTTCCGTCAAATTGTCGTTTATACCGGTCGAGCATGGATCCTTCGCTTGCTGTTGCTTAAAACTCTCGGGGCCGGTGTCGGTAGAACTTTCAATGTTGTTTAACTTTATTGATGATTTTGTGGTGATCCCTGATATTAATTGGGCTCGTTGGGTCGTCGGTCATCAAATTTGTTATTAATGCCATTGACTTCTGTTGCTTCGAATAGGTTAGCATTCTCGCCAGCAACGATCTTGATAACGGCAACTTGGTTTTATTTCCGGAAGCCAGTCGCCGCGCGGATATTCGATTTCGCTTTCGTAGTTGACACCGCCGACATGATACCGAAGTGTTAATACTTTATTCATTACGAAGTTGCATAACGAACTGGCGTGAAACGAACAATTGACTTTGCTGCCCGCAATCTGTAACTGATAGCGCTGATACAATCACGGCGATTTCTGGTGCCGTCGTACTGCCGAAGACCAGCGCTGAACAGATCAATCTGTGGTTACGGTTCTGGAATTATTTATTGTGACCGAGCCGCCGGTAAGCCTCAATGGTTGGCAGTCTGACGTTTTCGCCATCGTATCCAGAAGCCCGATTATTCGAAAGGCGATGGCGTTGGTCGCGAAGCCTGAATCTGTATTGAACTGAAAGTTATCGGTAACGATGAAGCGTCACGAAATGATATTACTACTCGATATATAACTGCCAGATATGGATTTAATGGGAATCGAAGTCGGATAATCCATTCCGCGAACACTTTAATTAATTAATGGAGCTCCCTCTGCGTCGTCGCGTCTTTGTGACGATGAAAACGAATAAACAATGGTAGCGAATACTGAGGACTGTATCTCGATCTTGAAACCGCGTCGAGAAATCGAAGCGTCCGCTCGTATTACTGCATCGACAATCTGCTATAAAATTAAACTGCCCGTTGTTGCTGGTCATCTGTTCGACAATGAATATTTTCGTGAAGACAACCAGGCAGAACTAACTGAATGATGAATATCGCAAACTACTTGTATTACTTCTTGACACCGTGAATACCGACGAACTTAGCGCGAAGACACCGATCTGATGGTTCAATCCGAAATGAAGCATTTTGTTCATGGCTACTTCTATGATAACGACAGCCGGCGAAGGCGCTGTTGGCAATCATTAACTATGCGGAGGCCACGCGTTATAGAGGTTGGTAACGGCGATATTTAGCGCGCAATACGGCGGAACGGGCTGGAGCTGCAAACTTTAACGTATTTCTTACTTCGGTTCTGGATAATGTGGGTAAATATACCTACGAATGATCGGCTAATCTGCGTAACTGTTCATTTTGTTATTGAACTCTCTGTCTCAATGGCGATAAATTTGTCTTGAACTTTGTTGAAATTCTACTCGGCAATAATAACAATTGCAACGCTTAACTTTGAACGCTGTTCGCCGGTATTTGCGAATCTATGCGGAAGTGAAGATCGAACCGTGATCTAAACAATATGTCAATCTATGAATCGTCTGAATTCAATTTCTGGTAGTGCCGACCGGTTCCCTCTTGACTTATGACATGCTTACCCGTCTGCTCTGGTGACGCGTCGATAGTTAACAATATGATATTTATGGCTTGCGTAACAGGTAATCTCTGGAAATACTGAATTGCTACCTGGCAATATAAATCGATGAGCGCAATCGCTGACCGGAACAAATAAATCTGTTGACGATATACTGAAGGAATGGCAGGTCGCTTCGGCTGAATTCTGTGGCAGAAGTACTGGATTAATGGCGGAATAACGCTGCTGTTTATTTAACGTATGGTTATGAAGCTGAGATGGTGTACCGGCGGCACCGGATTTATGACCGAAGCGAACACTAGACTCTGGATATACGGCGCAGGCTCGATGCGTAATGGCCAACTATTGCTGGAGCCGTCTCTGTCAATGAATGACTGGCGCGAATCTTCTGCGAACTTCGCTTTGTCGGTGAACTGATGCGATGTCTCTGGACGGTACCTGGTGATGTTTTAGATAGTTACGCTGGAACTAGAACCGAACGGTGACGTATTCGTCTTTGTGGTATAACGGTCGTGGGTCGTGACAAATCTGGTAATCGTGATCAATATTAATGGATACTATATCTGAAGTCTTCCGGCGATGTTCATCTGAAGATGGCGACTTCAATCATAGCTGTCTCATTCGAGGATGGGCGTTCGCCGGCAGCAACATGGCCTGCTGATCGATCGTAACGGTGATGACGATCATACGTAACTGGCGACAAAGATCGAACGTTAAATGCGAATCGCTGTAAGATGTCGCGATGATGGTCCTCGAGGCGACGTTCTCTTTCAGTTCCTCGACGTAACCTGCTCATCATCTCCATGTCGAGGAGAACTGTATGGCGTCGGTTGGGTCTGGAATGATACGGCGTATGGGTAGATAGCGATGACTTGGAGATAAATGTTTCGGTGTGGAGATGGCTGAAGTCCGTGGCTGAACTGTTCTTTAACGGATGGTGGGATGATGATGGGTTGATCGTGGGGAAGTCTGATTATCATCGTTGAAAGTCGCGGCAATCACTGAGCGTCCCGTGAAGTTGATGGGGATGACGCTATGGTAGTATGGCTTCTTTCAAATGGATATGCGTTCGACAACTGAAATGCCCTGGATTGATGATGATATGATTCGAGGATGCTCATCTGCGACTTCGAACGCTTGCTGCTGTCTCTGAACGACTGATCACTGCTGCATCGAGGCGATCGACTTCATTCTCGTGAAGATATTCTTTATTTCTGGAATGCTGAATTGTACAAACGGAAGCATGATGAAGTCAGGTCTGGAGGCAACAGTGAGCAGCTTTGTGTCGACCGGTGCCATGAGCTGTGAAGTCGCACTGGTTGACCAGGTATCTGAAAGTACTGAGAAAAATTGACTGTGACGTTTCCTGATAGTAACGATGGAATTACGGCTATGGCTTCGGAATACGTGATTGTTGTGCGAAAAACAGTCAATGGGGTCGCGCGGCTTGGCGAACCTAACGAAAATGAGTTTCTGCTGAACAAACTCGTGTCGCAGTGCTAAATCGTTAAATATCGAAGCCGCTTATTGTTGAAGATGCTAACTAAACTGCTCTATGGTAGAGGAGAACAACGATAAATTAAGGATATGGTGCGTATGGTGACAAGCTCTGCAGGCGAGGAAGAACATGAGATATGACGGCAAACTACCGCCAAAGCGACCGAACGAACCAACTCTTGGTGATGTTGTTCGTCTGTTTATTGAGAGAACTTCAATAGGGCAGTGTTCACGGTTGTTAAGCGGAAAGGAAGTTTCTTAATGGTCGATGAAAAATGAATTTCTGGGACGGTTGAGTTCTTTTGTTGGCTCTGTTGATGTTTACTACGCTGGTATGTTCGAACTGTTGACTGCCAGCCTGTCGGTTTGAACGGCTTTGACATTATGACGTGAATGCGCAATGAAGCACTGTCCTGCGGTCTGGTCATTTATGCTGGCTTTAGAGGTGAGAACAATCACCTTTAACTCAACGTCTTTAAAACTTTCTCTTCTACCGGCTTTTCTGACTGTTAATAATCAACCGTGTTTGTGGTCGATGTCGGAAAATCGTTGACCAGCGGTGATTCAACGCAGATTTCATCAGCAACAATTTTCACGAACTGATTTTGTCTGTTGCATTTCATAGCATTATGGTCGGTAAAGTCTTTTGATTGAACATCTTGAACATAGGTATGTTCTAACTAATGCATCCTTTGGCCTTATTTGTATTTTCCTTGTTACGTGCGTTAACTTTAAAATTTCATAATGGCATTAACTGTTTTAGATGATTGATGGGTGGTAATCATCAGTAGCAACCTAACGGCTATGTTGAAATGGCACCTATAATGCTATTATTATTATCTGTGGGGAATATAATGAGCATGCGTCGCCGAAGCGAAACAGTCAATACTGTAACAATGAGTTCCTGAACTCTATCGGTTATTCAGTGCGCGAGTGTTTTGGTTTTTCATTGACTACGAAAATGCCGGAACATTCTGTTGATAGGTGTTTTGTCATTTAGACACGTAATTGGCTTGGATTAGCCAGCAATATGGTGGACACAGTGTTTATTGATAGCGTGTTTAACCATGGCTACTGGCTGGCACGGTTAGACTGCTGTGCGATATTGGCAATGAAAAGGAGAATGGAATACAATGACGTGAACGACGTATAACAGGTGAACGATGAACTACGTCTGTTGAACACCGCCAGCGACAACTATTTCTGGCAGAACGAAGTATGCATTTGGCTGGCTTCGGCAAGGTATTCGGCGTTCACCGTGAAAAACGTTGAAACCGGCTCTTTACGAATAACATTTAAACCGGTGATTACAGGAAAAACATTTAGTATTACAGGAAAACATTATGTTGGCTGGCTAAGCGTATTCACGGGCGGTTAACCGGTATTTACGGGAAACATTTAAACCGTATTTGAAACTGAAGCCGTGTTACGGGAAGCGGCTTGAAATCGTGTTTGGGAAAACGGCGATAGGCGGTGACGAGTTGAACATTGACTGGCTGTCGTACACCGGCCGGCCATTTGAGGAAGGCAGCTAACCGGCCGACACTGTAAACCAGTATTTACGAAATTTAATTAAGCTTTACGGTTAGCGAGATTGGCACAGGAAACAGCAAAGTTTGAAACACGCTTGAAGCCGGATTTACGGTACAGCTATTATTACCTGGAGCATCATCGAATCCCGACCGATGTCTACTGATCTACGCGATTCGCCTCCCTGATAAACTGGCTTTGAAGGAAGTTCACCATTACGCCTGCCGGCTGATGATTTCAGTTATCTGAGCGGTACAACCTAACGAAATTGGTATTCGCAGCTTTAATATCGTGGGGACACCGAAAACGAGCTTCACATTGGCATGCCCAGCGAATCGAGCAAATGTTAATAACGGCAACCGCTGCGCCCTTCCCGATGAGGTAGCGAGTAAGGTAATATTAAAATCCCTGCTGGTCGAAAGAATGGGGCAGAAGAACAGCTGTTAGAAACCGAGGATCGTTTTCTGAGCATTTAGCGGTCTTTCACTACGGGAAGGTCGTCACAAGCTTCAGTAATAATAATAATAATAATGATAATAATAATGTTTATATAAGCCCGCCATCTGTCTGACAGCGTTGCTAATCCAAAATCTGATATATGCCGAACGGCCGGCTTTAATGATACTAGAAGGTTGCAACATTTATTACTGTATGATGACATAAACGGTGTCGCTGCTGTATGTACGCATGTGCTTACATTGTTTCTTTGTCTAAGTAATTGGTTGTGGCGTACGGTTTACAAACAATGAAATACTCTTCATGATGTATTCTTGTTATGTCAATCGGAACATTGAAAAGGTGAAGTATTGAGTTTTTAAGTTCTGCTTCGAAAGAGTCTGAGGTCAAACTTTGTTGCCGTAGACTCTTAAAAATATTTTTGTTCGAAATGCCAGGCTGAAACCGGTACGCAGATGCTGGCGGCACAACCGCCAATTTTAGTCTGGGGTGGCCATGGGCGCATAAAATCGACATTCGAAATCTGACTACGATCTATGTATTGTAGTGTCAATGAACGGTTTAATGCTTTCGAAAAACGCTACCATAATTTCGGTCTGATCCAACTGACGCGGAAATGTAAAAATATCTTTTTATTCAGAATCAAAACTACCAAAGGCATATTTCCGCACCGAATCAATATTGGACATTAATCAATGGTGATTTCAACCGGAAAATGCGCGGACGAGACGGACAGTTACACACGCACACACGAACGAACATACGATAAATGGATGACTAAAATGATTAATGACGTTATTGCTGAGGAACTGGTGTCAGCTTGAAAAAGCTGTTTATGAACGCCTGCGCACCTGTGCCTTGATGTTTGCCACTGTGAAGCCTTATTGATATCTGCACGCCTGCCGGCACTAACTGGTACCGCCACTGGCGGCGCAGGCCGATGACTCTTGCGCATAACCGGCTTTGATGACGATTCAGCGGCTGGTGTGAAGATTGGTTACTGTTGCTTATTGATGATACCTGCACCTGTTGCTGATGATACCTGCATGACCGACCGATGTGCCTACGCCTGTAACCTGACCATTGATGCCTGCGCACCAGCGGCCTATTAATGATTGATTACTTACACGCCGCGGCTGCTGTGTTGATATTACCTACACCCTGTTGCCTTTATTATTCGATGATGTAACCGCCTGCACGGCTGTACGATGATTACCTGGTGGTACCTGTGGCTTATTGATGACGATGATCTGCCACGCCTGTAACGCTGATGATTGATGAATATCTGCCTCTGACTTTATGCGATGATATCACGCATACTGGTACATGATGATGTGCTGCTACTGACGCCCATTGATGGTATCTCCGCGCGCAATGACGCTGATATTGGTCTGTTACCTGCGTATTCGGCAATCCCCGTGTCTGTCATGCGGAATCGGTGGTTAATGGTGTGTGTTGAGTGGACCAAAATATAAATTGATGATTGATTTATTTGCACCTGTCGAGAAAATTTCGGTTGGCATCGCTTGAGGGCTTTGCTGTGCGCAGCAAAATGGCGGTTTTGAGTTTTCTGACGAAATTTCGAATCTTTGAGGATGACTAATTTTAATGTTGGAACAAACTGTTGGTCTGTGAATAGGCTGATGGTGATGCCGATAACGTAATGCGAACAAACAACTGATAACAAAATATTGTCGATGGCAAAATTGTTTGTCGTTTGTCGTGATAGGCGTAATACTTTGCTGATGGATTGCTGCGACAATCTTTCGTTGACTCGATGATCGGACAACTGCCGATGTTAAGGACATTATAAACCAGGTGAAATGAACGGTATTGAAAACGAAATTATTGAACGCATGATGGCGAACGAAGTGGTGACGCGATATGATACGAACCGGTGATGACGCGATGAAGAATTACAGACCGAAGTGGTGACCCTGATCGGCGAACGTACGAATCGTATTGATGCTGACGATAATGCAGACCAGATGGTGACACCCTTATTCTGGTACGGGTGTCGTAATGATGACACCCTGACGTGAAAATTACGAACCGAAGCGAACATGATATTAACGTACGATCGTATGGTGACTGATGAACGTGCGAGCAATTATTGACGCCCACGGACAGGTAATTGTTTTGCCGCGGAGTGTGACACCGCCCATTGAATGCTTGATGTTTATTACGAACTGAAATTAATTGTTTGCCAACGATGTGAACATTACGAACGAATATTGTTTTACCGACCCGATGGTATTACTGATCGTGGTGACACTCTTGACATTACGAATCGTAATCGTGATGTCGCTAAATGTGGCATTAAGGCTGG